>NC_041049.1:1579376-1629685 GCF_900634775.1 Gouania willdenowi
GTCAGGTTTTTCTATTAGCTTTGTCTGCTAGCGCATAGCATCTCTTCTTCACTGCGCAGAATGGCTGCATCACAATCGAACCCCCGATCCCCTTATAATAATAATACCTTTTATTTGCAATGCACTTCACATTTGATACCAAATCTCAAAATGCTACAGGATTTATGTGTCGCGCGTCATCGGCGCACAGCAGCGTCAACTTACCGCGAGTTTTAGCCTTCTACTTTTTTTTTTTTGAAGTCTACTACTTTTTTTTCTGGACATCTCTGGTCGGGGGCAAAGTTTGTGATTTTTGTAGGTCAAAGTTACACTTTATCTTTTATTTTGTCAAAATGTAAAGGTAGTATTTTTCTTTAGGTTTGGGTTTGTTTCGGTGTTGCCTTGTTTTTTAAAGCTGGTTCTGATAGTTTACGTCCAGCAGGAGGAGCCAACGGTTCACTGAACGTTCATCCTCCTCATCCTCAGTTTCAATCAATCCTTAAAAATATCAAACTTTAACTCCAACTTAATGATTTAATAGTTAAAGTTTAATCTACTCCCCTGGTTGTTATAAATGTAAATTATTATTGGTTATACTGGTTTATGTATTAGATTTTTACTAGTTTATCATTGGTTATACTGGTTTATATTGCTTTAAATTGAATTTACAATAGTTTATTATTAGTTTTACTGGTTTATATTTGATTCATACTGATTTAAATCGATTTGTTATTGGTTATACTGGTGTATTATTGATTTCCATTCGTTTCTTATTGATTATACTGGTTTATACTGGTTTATTATTGGTGCTGGTTTATATTGGATTTATACTGGTTTAAATTGGTTTGTTATTGGTTATATTGGTGTATATTGTACTTATACTGGTTTATTATTGATTTATACTGGTTTATTATTGGTTATACTGGTTTATATTGGATTTATACCTTTTTTTAACACTGTTATACTAGTTTATGGTTCTTTTTATGTTCATCAATATTGGATTTATACTGGTTTAAGTAAGCCTACTGGTTGTGTTGTGTATCTTTCCAGGTCAGGAATAAGAAAACGTGGATACGAATGTTGGCGTTCCACGTATTGCGTGCTTTGCTTAGTGCGCGTGCGTGTGTTATAATTCTAATGTGATATTGACTCACACACCCTTTGATGTTTTAGGATAACCTGAGTTTAAATAAGACTCAATAAAAACATCTCAGACTGCCAGAGAATGACTGAACCTCAGCCAGGACGCACACACACACACACACACACACACACACACACACACACACACACACACACACACACACACACACACACACACACACACACACACACACACACACGCACACTGTGTGCATTAGATGTGTATATAAACATAAGTGTTGGTCCTACAAAGGTGATTGAATTCCGTCGTGACGTAGGACGGAACTTCTCTAAGCCCCGCCCCCCGGGACAGGAGCGGGTGAAGAAATAAAGTGACGAGTTTAAGTCTATCCTTCTCTCAGTCTGTAGTGGTTCGATCCTCCAGCACTGACGGACTGACGGACAGGTGAACAGGTGAGTGGAGTTTAGAATAGTTTTATTCTGATTATAATCCTTAGAATGCTTCACAGAGCTGAGCTGGAACTGTTTAACTGATCTATTACACTTTCAACTAACTATTCTTATTAATTAACTCTTCACCAACGTCACTGTGGAACATTTAACTTTACGTTTTTAATCATTTATATCTTTAACAGTTCATCATTATATATATGTGTGTGTGTGTGTGTGTGTGTTTGTGTCAAGGTGTCATGTTGTGTGATGATGTGTTTTGTGTTGTGTGTCATTTTGTGTATTTAATGTGTCTAGGTGTCATGTTGTGTTATGTATTGTGTTGTGTCATGTATTATGTCTTTTGTCGTGTTGTGTATCTAGTTGTGTGTTTCGTGTTGTGTTTCCTGAACCTTTGCGTTCCACGTATTACAGACGATAAATGTATTTCCTCTCCATACAGAGACCAGTCCACGTTTCGTTAGCTTAGCGTGTAGTGACCAGTCTACATTTGGTTAGCTTAGCACATAGCGACAAGTCCACAATCTTTGTTAGCTTAGCCCGTAGCGACCAGTCCACATGGTTTGTTAGTTTAGCGCGTTGCACCACTCCACAATGTTTGTTAGCCTCGCGTGATGTGACCAGTTCGCAATATTTGTTAGCTTAATGCATAACGACCAGTCCACAGTGTTTGATAGTGTTGTATATTGTGGTGATTAGTGGCCTCATACTGCCACCTTTACTACATAATGGTGCAGTACATGTATCTGCGGCTAGGGGAGCATCTGTTAAAGAGTGTAGTGTCAAATAAAGGACCAACGAAGAAGTCTGACGTATTCTCCTGTGTCTATTATTGATCTGGTCGTATAAGTTGATGGAATACTTCCAAGATACAATAAAGTGGCGACAAGGATAAACGGTATCAGCGGGTGCCCTGTGCTTGTTGGGAGGAAGACTTACATCCAGCTGGAGTGGCGTTTATTTTGTTTTTGCCGTGAGTGTTGGAGGTTAGCAGGCAAGCTAACTAGCTTCACCGCAGCTGGGCAGCACGTTAAAGGAGCTGTGAGTACTGTGAATGAAATGGAATAGTTTCTACGGACAATAACCTGCTGATTAAGCTGAAATGGCCGGGATGATCGGTAATATTGGCCCATATGAAGAGAATATGGAGCAGTGGAGCTCTTATACAGAGCGTTTTGATTGCTTTGTGGAGGCAAACGGCATTGGAAACGATAAGCTTGTGCCGACGTTTTTGAGCATAGTCGGACCGAAGACTTTCAATTTGCTTCGGTGTCTTGTTCAACCGGAAAAACCCGTGAACATGAGTTACAGGCGCATAGTGGCTACCCTTGCAGCCCATTTCTCACCAAAGCCTCTGTTAATTGCAGAAAGTTTTCGTTTCCATAAAAGAGACCAAGAAGAAGGGGAGTCTGTAACAGTGTTTGTGGCTGCATTAAGGAAGCTAGCTGAACATTGTGAGTTTAATGATGTGCTGAATGACACCATCAGAGACAGACTCGTGTGTGGGTTGAGGAGTGAAGCAGCACAGAAGCGTTTGCTAACAGAGGGTGCGCTTACCTTGGAAAAAGCTATAGAAATCAGCGTGTCCATGGAGTTAGCTGCCTAAGAATCTCATCAGTTAAATTCAAGTGCAAAACTCCACAAGGTTTCAACAGAAGAAAAGGGAGCACAGAGCAAATGTTACCGATGAGATAAAAATGGACATTTTGCAGCAGAGTGCTGGAGTAAGGACATTATTTGCAGGAAATGTGGAAAAAGGGGGCATATCGAACGTGCCTGCAAAAGTAAAGGAGCTGATAAAAAAACAAAGCATAGCAACCAAAAACCAAAGAACAGTTTTAAAAAAAGACAATCTGTACATAACATGCAGGAAAGTCACGCTACTGCTACAGACAGCAGCTCATCAGATGAGGCAGCGGTGTATGTTTTGTCAGTTAAGGGAGGACCAGGAGGATACTGGGTTACTTCACTGCTGAACGGACAGCCAGTGTGCATGGAAATCGACACAGGTTCAGCAGTCTCCCTGGTGTCAGAGACTATTTACAAAGAGTCTTTGCAACACATACCTTTGCAACCATCCAGCCTCATCCTGAAAACCTATACTGGGGAGATTGTACCAACAAAAGGGCTCATCAATGTCACAGTCCAGGTGAATGGCCAAACAGCTAAGCTACCACTATATGTGGTAAAAGGAAACTTCTCGTCGCTTTTGGGTCGCTCATGGCTCGAGGAAATTACACTGGAATGACCATCAATCCGCATGCTGTGCCGAGGTGACATGAGCTTGTCAGCTATTCTCAACAAACATGCTGAAGTATTCAAGGGGGGACTGGGGAGCATGAAGAACATCACTTTCAAACTCAACATTAAGCCTGACAGCAGACCAAAGTTTTTCAAAGCAAGACCAGTTCCATATGCAATAAAACCAAAAGTTGAAGCAGAATTAGACTCTTTGGTTAAGAGCAAAGTTTTGGAGCCTGTCAGCCAGAGTGACTGGGCCACCCCAATTGTGCCTGTTATGAAAAAGGATGAATCTGTGAGGATATGTGGGGATTTCAAAGTCACCATAAACCCTGTACTAGAAGCTGAACAGTACCCACTGCCCCACATTGATGATTTGTTTGCTGGCTTGGCCGGAGGAAAAAAATTCAGCAAGATTGACCTCAACCAAGCCTACCTCCAGATGCATGTGGATAGAGAGTCAAGAGAACTTCTCACGATAATCACCCACAAGGGCCTCTATTGTTACTGCAGCCTACCATTTGGCATAACGTCGGCTCCAGCTGTTTTCCAGCGTGCTATGGATCAGATATTGAGCGGACTATCTGGAGTTCAATGCTATTTGGACGACATACTAGTCACTGGAAAAACGGAGGAAGAGCACCTAAATAACCTAGATGCCACACTGCAGCGACTGGGAGACTAAGGATTTAGGGTTCGCAAATCCAAATGTGAATTCTTCCAGCCTTCAGTTGAGTATTTGGGACATAGGATTGACTCTGAGGGCTTGCATAAGGCTCCATCCAAAGTAAAGGCAATTATGGATGCACCAAATCCTCAAAATGTGAGTCAGTTGCGTTCTTATCTTGGACTCCTTAACTATTATGGGAAGTTTATTCCTAACTTGTCCTCTCTACTTGAACCACTGCATCGACTGTTATGCCACGATAGACCCTGGAAATGGACAGAGCAGTGCGAGAAGGCATTTGTTCAGACAAAAACTGCATTATTAAGTTCTGATGCTCTGACCCATTTCGACCCCAAACTGCCGTTACAACTTGCATGCGATGCTTCTCCCTATGGGGTGGGGGCAGTTGTTTCCCACATCATGCCCAATGGCGAAGAGCGCCCCATAGCGTTTGCATCACGCACACTCAGCCAGGCAGAGAGCAGATATGCACAAATTGAACGAGAAGCTTTGGGGATTGTTTTTGGTGTTCGAAAGTTTCACCAATTTCTCTTTGGAAGAAAATTTATTCTGTTAACAGACCACCGCCCCTAACAGCGATCTTCGGGCCCCATACAGGCATTCCACCCTTGGCTGCGAGCCGCATGCAGAGATGGGCATTATTTTTGTCTGCTCACACCTATGACATTAAATACCATAAGTCGGAGTTGCATGCTAATGCAGACGGCCTCTCCAGACTGCCTCTGCCAGTGAACCTCGGCGGGGCACAGCAGGCAGATATTTTCTATTTCAGGCAGGTGGAGGACGCCCCCATTACATCTGATCAAGTGAGACACCACACCAGGAAAGACCCGGTGCTGTCAAAGCTGCTGGATGTGGTTATGAATGGCGGAGGTGGAAATCTTCCGGAGCTACGACCATATATGTCAAGACAAAATGAGCTGTCTGTGCAGACCGGATGTCTATTATGGGGACGCAGAGTGATTATTCCACCAGACCTTTGAAAAAGACTGCTACAGCAGCTGCATACAGGCCATTGTGGTATGGTTCGCATGAAAGAGCTTGCCAGAAGCTACTTCTGGTAGCCGGGAGTGGATGGACAAATTGAAGAGACAGCCAGAACATGTGTATCATGTCAAACCGTTCGCTGCATGCCACAACCAGCCCCTCTTGATCCCTGGGATTGGCCGGAGGTGCCCTGGCAGCGCCTTCATATGGACTTTGCTGGACCTTTTGAAGAGAGGATGTTCCTTGTGGCCATAGATGCTCATAGAAAGTGGCCAGAAGTGTCAATAATGAGATTGACCACAACAGAGAAAACCCTCGAGAAACTTGGTGAGATGTTTAGCCGATTTGGCTTTCCTGAGCAACTGGTGAGCGATAATGGGCCCCAATTTATCTCACAAGAGTTCAAGAGATTCCTTGAAGCGAATGGGGTGCAACATATTCGCTCTTCTCCTTATCACCACTCTACTAATGGACTAGCAGAGAGATTTGTTCAGAGTATGAAAGATGCTTTGAAGGCTTCACAGGGACAGGGCTCCCTCCATCAGCGACTGAACAGTTTTCTGCTATGCTACAGAAATGTCTCTCACTCAACCACAAAAGAGGCTCCTGCTGCACTTCTCATGAAGAGACGGCTACGCACCAGCCTTGACCTTCTGAAACCACCAAGAACCAAAGACACTGTAGTACAAAAGCAAAAAGCCCAGGTTGAGAAACGCGAACAAAGAGCAAAGAGGAGGATTTTCCTCACAGGTGATCCCGTTCTTGCACGCAACTATGCTCGCGGTTCAAAATGGACTCCTGCTACAGTCAGCGCGCAGACTGGTCCGGTGTCTTACACAGTTCGGACCTGTGAGGACATTGTTTGGAGGAGACACGCGGACCAACTGCTTGCCGGAGTTACAGCACCGAAGGAAACTCTACCAGTGGTTTGTGTTGATCCTTTCCAACATGTCAGCCCAACCCAACCTGCTCGCACCCCGGATACAACTTGTGGTGTGAAGCCGGTTCCTTCCGCATCAATTCCGACAGTTTCAGAGACTAAACTGTCTACATCCCCTACATCAACACCTGTTCCTGACAACGACAGTGGGGGTATGCCGGATAGTATTGCCACCCGCCGCTATCCGCAGAGGGAACGACAATCTCCCAAACGCCTTAATCTGTAGTTGACATACATGGGGCAGAATAATCCCCAGGGTTGTGTCAGGGTCTGAGTACTCCACCTCATTCCCTTAGGTAAAATACTGATGTTTGGTTAATGTTTGATATAATGACATATTGGGACTTTGTTCGACACTGTGTATTTGTGTTCACATACTTTACAGTTACAACTTAGCATTTTTTATCTCAGTACACTCAGTGACGTAATGCACTAGTTGGTGGGTACAAGATACTTCGTGTTTTGTTAACGGTACCATAATACACCCTCTGAGGTCGAATTTATTTGTTTTGTTTTATTGGGTGTGGCTGTTCATTAGGTGGGGAGGAATATGTTGTATATTGTGGTGATTAGTGGCCTCATACTGCCACCTTTACTACATAATGGTGCAGTACATGTATCTGCGGCTAGGGGCGCATCTGTTAAAGAGTGTAGTGTTAAATAAAGGACCAACGAAGAAGTCTGACGTATTCTCCTGTGTCTATTATTGATCTGGTCGTATAAGTTGATGGAATACTTCCAAGATACAATAGATAGCTTAACCTGTAATGACCAGTACACGTTTGGTTAGCTTAGCACTTAGCGAGCAGTCCATAAAGTTTGGTTAGCCTAGCACATAGCGACCAGTCCACAATGTTTGTTAGCTTTGCCCGTAGCGACCAGTCCACATTGTTTGTTAGCTTAGCGCGTAGCGACCAGTTCACAATGTTTGTTAGCTTAATGCATAACGATCAGTCCACAGTGTTTGATAGCTTAGCATGTAGCGACCAGTCCACGTTAGGTTAGCTTAGCACGTAGCGAGCAGGCCACAAAGTTTGGTTAGCCAAGCACATAGTGACCATTCCACAATGTTTGTTAGTTTAGCCCGTAGCCACCTGTCCACAATGTTTGTTAGCTTAGCATGTAGCCACTAGTCCACAATGATTGTAAGCGTAACGTGTAGCAACCAGTCCACAATGTTTGTTAGCTTAACGCGTAGCCACCAGTCCATATTGTTTGTTAGCTTAGCGAGTAACGACCAATCCACAATGTTTGTTAGCTTAGCCTGTTGCGACCTGTACAACCACCAGTCCACAATGTTTGTTCACTTATAGTGTAGCGACCAGTCCACAATGTTTGTTAACTTAATGCGTAGCCACCAGTCCACGATGTTTGTTAGCTTATACTGTAGCGACCATTCCACAATGTTTGGTTAGCATAATGCGTAGCGACCAGTACACATGTTTGTTAGCTTAGCATGTAGCAACTACTTCACAATGTTAGCTTAACACGTAGTGACCAGTCCACAACCTTTGGATAGCTTAGTGCGTAGTGACCAGTCCACAATGTTTGTTAGCTTAGCACGTAGCAACTACTTCACAATGTTAGCTTAACACGTAGCAACCAGTCCACAACGTTTGGTTAGCTTAGTGCATAGTGACCAGTCCACAATGTTTGTTAGCTTAGCACGTAGCAACTACTTCATAATGTTTGCTAAACACGTAGCAACCAGTCCACAACATTTGGTTAGCTTAGCGCATAGTGACCAGTCCACAATGTTTGTTAGCTTAGCATGTAGCAACTACTTCACAATGTTAGCTTAACACATAGCAACCAGTCCACAAAGTTTGGTTAGCTTAATGCGTAGTGACCAGTCCACATTGTTTGTTAGCTTAGTGCTTAGTGACCAGTCCACAATGTTTGTTAGCTTAGCACGTAGCAACTACTTCACAATGTTAGCTTAACACGTAGTGACCAGTCCACAACCTTTGGATAGCTTAGTGCGTAGTGACCAGTCCACAATGTTTGTTAGCTTAGCACGTAGCAATTAGTCCACAACGTTTGGTTAGCTTAGTACGTCCCGACGCTGGCAGGGCCATCTTTTTATCAAACTGATTCAATAATAAAATTGCCCGTTATTTCCCGATGATTTTGCGTGGGAATAATAATTAAAGCGTGGGAATAATTAATTAAAGCATGGGAATAATTGTGGTACATCTTTTCTCTTCCTCACTGGTAAACATTTGTTCCAAACGTGTTTGTTCCTCTACTTTTTGTCTCCTTGTCTTGGTTCGTTTTTTGATCAGTTCTACTTTTTCTACATCAGCTCACGGGGAAGCGATGACCTTCCTCACCCGCTCCTTACCTCCCATCATCATCATCATCATCCTCGTCTTCCTCACTGCCGTCCGGACGCTGGACTTTCGTTATCATAGCAACCGAGAGATGGAGCAGTTCCTGCTGCAGGTGAACGCCTCCAACCCCGACATCGCTCACCTCTACAGCATCGGCCGCTCCACCAGAGGTGAAATAACACGCCCTCTAGTGGTCGAAGGAAAGATGGCAGCAAACGATTAAAGCCGTCATACAGTTTGTTATTTAATATTTGTTTACGTTTATCATTTTCTTTCTCAGTTTTTTTGTTGTTGCATTTAAATTACCTTAGTTTCAAATGTTTCCAGAGATATCTTTAATTTTTTGTTTGAGTTATTAGATTTTTTTCTTTGCATAAATTGCATTTATTAAGAGAACAAATAATCACATATACAGCAGCTTTTAATGATGTTTTCACATATAAACAGTCAGCTGGTAAACCCTCGGTCTGACTTTGTACAGCTTCTAAATTAAACAACAAAACGACTCTAAAAACATACAAAAATTACAGAACGATACACAAAAATAATTAAATATAAATCAAGAAAAATCACTCCAAAAACAACAACAAACTTACGAAAAATATACAAAATGACAAAAACCATAACATGTGAACCCTTTGTTGTTTCCTGTGTTAATGCTCTGATTGGTCGTTATTCTAATGCTCATGTGAATGTTGATCATATGACCATCAGATCAGATATAATCATGTTTGTGTTCCTGCTGTGATAAATGTTGCTGTTTGTTTACGTACAGATTCATTGGTTGAAAGAACACTGAGATGGAAATGAGACCCTTTCATTGGTCGAGAGTATCACAGCAGTGACCAATGAAACTAAACGACTAAAGATCAAATATTAACCGTCTTGTTTTTAGTGTTGTTTTGTGTCTCTTTGTTGTATTTTTCTGTCATTATTTTGCAACCAAAGAACTAAATCCTGTCACATCTTTGTTCAACAAGGATGAAGTCACAAAGCTAACGCTAACAGTTAGGTAGTAACAGAGCTGTGGTTTCCTGTTGAGTAATGCTAATGCTAACATAGGGTGACCATATTTTGATTTCCAAAAAAGAGGATGCACAAAAGTACTCAACGTTTTCTTGAATCTTCCTTCGAACAGCAAAACCCGGACACTTTCATGAGCTGTGGTTTCCTGTTGAGTAATGCTAATGCTAACAGTCAGTTGCTAATAGTCAGTTAAACAGGAACAGAGCTGTGGTTTCCTGTTGAGTAATGCTAATGCTAACCAGTGTTCTCAGTTTAAACAACATTTATTCTTCCAAAAATTTAACTTTTTGTCAAAACAAATCAGGATCTTTATGGATTCCGTAAAGGGTGCATAAAAGTTAATGCAATGACATTATATTAGCTGCGCTACTGTCATTTAAAATGACATGTTTCCCTCGATGCGTTCAGGGTCCCTGGGAAACCCAGACATTTTCATGAGTTTTTAAATTCTGGTGAAAAGATGTGAAAAGAGGACATGTTTACGTAAAACTGGATGTGTGGTTACCCTAGCTAACAGTCAGTTAAAACTGTAGCAGAGCTGTGGTTTCCTGTTGAGTAATGCTAATGCTAATGCTAACCAGTGCTCTCAGTTAAACAGTCGCCTGCGGCTCGTTGCTAGTGTATCAAATGTTGGTCACCACGGCAACCGGGACAGCAAGTGCAGGGATTGAATGACGAGGCTGTAAAAGACTGCAGTTAATCTAACCTGGGGCACCACACGCACCCACACACACACACACACACACACACACACACACACTCACACTCACACACGCACTCACACACACACACACACACACACACACACTCGCACCCGCACACGCACACGCACACGCACGCACGCACGCACGCACGCACACACACACACACACACACACACAGATAATCCTGGCTAATCCAGGACACCAGCTGGCCTCTGTCCAGACTTTACATCCGTGGGTCATCCTCATCTAGCTGTGATTTACAGGTGTGTGTGTGTGTGTGTGTGTGTGTGTGTGTGTGTCAGTTAGAGGCACTCCTCCTTCACCTTGTCACGATGTAACAAAAAAACACTGGAATATTTTAAAAAATAACTTAGAAAGACACAAAATTAGAACCAAAAGACACAACAACCACGAAAAACTGCAAGAAAGCAGCACCAAAAAAATCCTAAAAAATAAGACTAAAAGCTACAAAACACATAGAAAAACAAGAAAATTACACAAAAACCCTAAAAAGACACAAAATGACAAAACTAATAGACAATTATACCGAAAGGTTAAAAAGAATCCACACAAAACAATTCAAAATAAACAAAATGACAAAGAACAGAGCCATTGAGAAGTGACTAGTTTGATAAAACTCTCTGTTATGATTGACAGATGAAGTCTGCGCATATTCTGTGTGACGTTATGGAGAAATCTGAGGAAAACTGATGAAAACTGCAAAAAGAAATTACAAAATTACTCAGAAAATGTACGACAACAAAGACACAAACATAACCACAACCATGAGACAAATAGACAAACTAACAAACAAAACCCATAAAACACAAACTAGGGGAGAATATAGCAACAAAGACACACTAAATGACTTTGTGTGTGTGTGTGTGTATGTATGTGTGTGTGTGTGTGTGTGTGTGTGTGTGTGTGTGTGTGTGTGTGTGTGTGTGTGTGTAGGTCAGCAGTTGTGGGTTTTGGCGCTTGGCGTTCATCCTCACCAACACACTGTGGGCATCCCAGAGTTCAAATATGTGGCCAACATGCACGGAAACGAGGTGAACACACACACACACACACACACACACACACACACACACACACACACACACACACACACACACACACGTGTACACATTCCACACTCACATGTAAACGTACCACACACACGTACCACAAACACACACGTGTTCACATACCACGCACACACACGTGTACACATTTTTAAACACACTTCTATGGCAACGTGTCACCACTTCTAACTGTCACCAGTTGAAGTGAAACACCAGCAGGTAAACTGTGACTGAATGTGTCTCCGCCTCCTCAATGACATCATCACCTGTAGGTGAAGTGAGGTCATCAGTTGACACACGTCGATTCATGCCGCACATGTTAAAGCTGGATTCTCCCACACGTCGGCAGACACTCGAACACACCACAGAGACACTCCCAACTAAATATTTGAGTCACATTATTTTTCTATTAAATGCTGAGAAAAGTAAGGACTGCCTGACTTTGAATAAGGTTTTAGCCTTTGATGGTGAAGTCAGTCAGTTATTATAGTTAAATAAAACAACAAACACAAACTAGAATTAAAAACGTAGGAGTTTTTGGGCCTACGTTACGGAGATATTAGCGCTAACTTTAATCAGTGTGTGCTGGACTACGAAGCTCGCAAACGTTTAATGGAGCTAAATCACCATGGTAACTTAGGCTGAACGACTAGCCTGGACGGAAGCAGGTTTTGTTTTGGCTAGGATCTGAGTGAGTACTGAAGTCCCGCCTCCTGACCAATCAGATCAATTAGAAAGCAAGCTGCCCAATAAAAGGTGATGTGTGAACACGTCACTGTGTGGATCTGATCTGACACTGACAGGAGAGAAAATATTTAGACATTGATGCATTTACTGATGACATCATTGAGGAAACATATAGATTTGTATCTGATGGACTGATCTACAATCAGCTGATGAAGTCTGTGTCTTCGTATGCGTAGACGGGTGAAGTTATTAATTCATTAATCCATTCATTTATACGCTATAGTGAGACTGATGACATCATCAGGAACATACTACAGACAGTAAACAATGTGTTCTCATCCCAGTGTGTAATAAATAGATCTACTTGGATAGAAACATGTGTGTGCTGTAATAAAGTTTAACTGCAGAGCGCTGTTCGTTTATCATCTAATGGATTAATACACATTAACAGTATCAGCAGCTTCCTGTCTGAGTTCTTCTATTCCTGCTTTTTCTATAACAACAGGGTTGTTTTTGGTCTAAATTATGGATTTTAATTATTCATCATTTTAAACTTCAGTAACACCAAACCTGGTCAGGACCAAGTTATGAAGTGGATCAGATCTGAGCGAGTATAAAAGCTCCGCCTCCTGGTGCGCTGCACTAATACCGTTGCTCTTCACTGTCATCATGGATTTAAATTCATTATATTTATTTAAGATCATAAGCTGTTCCTCCTGTAAAGACCCTCGCTCTGCCAGGTTCTCCATTGATTGGTCGGACGCTACAAGCTCCACCCCTTTCATGTGAATGCTCACGTACCGAGGCTGAAAACACTTGTCTTAAACTAGCGTGTTGTTATCGACCTTTGTAGGACAGCTTCTCTCTGACAGGGAATGTGTGGTTAGCTGAATCCAGCTAAAGGAGATTAATCCAGGATATAATTATCTAGATTATATTTGTAACATAGAGCCTTAATGTTCCATGTTGTATTTATTGTATATATTTTATGTTTTATTGTACTTTGGTCAAACCTTGTTTGTGTTTAAATGTGCTTCATAAATAAATTGGAATTGGAATTGAAATAAAAATAAAAAAGGAAAAAAAAAGATAAATAACTCAAACTGCATTGTGTTTACAAAACAACTTAAACATAAATTATATCTAATTAATAATTATGATTATAATAATAATAATAATAATAATAATAATAATAATTAAAAAAAAATAAAATAATAATAATATAATAATAATAATAATAATAATAATAATAATAATAATAATAAAAGTAAACATTTTCAGAAAACAAAACTTAATAAAAACATACTAATCTGTTCTGAAAACTAACTCAGTCTAAAAATGAAAAAATAACTAAAACTATTATAATCTTAATCTTTTAGTCCTTTACCTATTTTATTTTAGTCACATGTCGGTCCATTAATAAAACTTTAATTTTTTCACGTTAACATTCAGTAATGATGTGGTTATGAAAGTTCAATGAGAAATAGTTTTTCAGGACTAATTAATGACTGATCAAAGCTGCGTTCGATTGGAGGTAATTATTGATTTTAATGTAAAACTTGTTGCGATTCAGAGGAGCTGAAAGAGGCTTTTATTGTGTGTTTAGACAAGAGAGAGAGAGACGTGTCCCCAGGCAGAGCGAGTCCGGACAAGAGTGTGTGTCTGTGTGTGTGTGTGTGTGTGTGTGTGTGTGTGCACGTTCATTCACAAAGTTTGTTACTCTTCCAAATATTCTTCTCACGTTCCAGTCAAAGTGAGTCATAACGTTACGCCCGGCAAAACGACTACAATTATAACAACTGCACAACTACACAACAACGCACACACAACATTAACAGAATGTTAATGTTTTTAAAAATGTGGCTTAAAACCTTTGAAATGTTCTAATTAGTAGATCTATGTCAAACAAAACACATTTTTTTTTGCACCATATTCATTTTATAACTTTTAAAAAACAGGACAACTTTACAGTTTTAGAGCCTGTGTTCCTCCATCTTGAAATCATGTGATTGATGATGTCACACGGCCCCACTGCCTGTAAACATCCTATTGTTTTCTATTGGAGTGAAACATTCAGCCTGATTATTGGATCATTTAGTAGCTTTTTCAGTGAAAATAACAACTTGTGCTGCTTTTAGTTGCTCTAAAGAATCAGGAAAAGTTAAAGATGTCGATGTAAACCTCTTGTTTACGGAAAGAGAATAAATACAGTTGTGACCTGAAAAATAATCTATGACCGCAGGGGGCAACAATTCCAACTCTATGTGTTGGTAGTAGACAATGAAGCAGAGAAGAAGAGCTCTCCTAAGGGACCTTTACTCTCCTTTAAACAGTAGGCTGACACGCTCTGGTGGCTGAAGTTAGAGAGTAACTCATGGACTGTTGAAAACACACAAACCCTGAGGATAAAAGGACTTTTTGGTGGGAGTCCTTACACTGTCTGTGATTTACTCATTAACTTCAGCCACCAGAGCGTGTCAGCACACTGTTTAGTCTCTAAGTTTCTAAACTTTCTGTCCCTCTTTGTCCTCTCTCTCCAGGTCCTGGGTCGAGTGCTGCTCCTGCACCTCATCGATGACCTGATCAATGGATACAGAAATAACCAATCATGGTCTCTGCAGCTCCTGAGCAGCACGAGGATCCATATCATGCCCACCATGAACCCAGACGGCTTCGATTCCTCCGACACCGACTGTCTGTACGGTCGAGGCAGGTGAGAGAAGGACACGGGTCGTTAAATGAAACGCACAGAACAACAAATATGAATAAATAAAATGGTTAATTCCTGGAAAAATACACAACCGTATGTTCGTTTCCTGTGTGTTAATGCTCTGATTGGTTGTTAGTCTAATGCTGTAGTTAGTTTTGGACCCCCCCCCCTCCCCACACACACACACACACACTAAAATCAGTGAAAGGCGCGACACTCCGACGCCCACAACGCTCTGATTAACAGGAAACTCTGATCTGCTCTAATTCAGACTGTTTTGTCTTCTTCTAATGGACTGTTTACATCAGAGTGTGTGTGTGTGTATATGTGTGTGTGTGTGTGTGTGTGTGTGTGTGTGTGTGTGTGTGTGTGTGTGTGTGTGTGTGTGTGCATGTGTGTGTGTGTGTGTGTACCATTGACAGTCACAGTTTTCCAAACCTTTTAAGGTCAGACTTTCTCTGAGCGTAGAGCTGAGATTCCTTCCTAAAAACTAGAATTTGTGACTCTGAAAACGATCCTTCAGCTGCTCGCAGGAGGCCAGGGGACCCCTGGGGGTCATGTGACGGAGGCGAGTCCAGTCCCAGCATGCACACACAGGATGTTCGTTTGCTCCGTCGTAGAAACGTGTGGAAACACAACAACTAAAACGCCACCATGGAGAGAAACCACCTGTTTGTGCTCAATGGGAAAACTAATGATTCCTCTTCTGTCAATTTTAGTGATGTTTGTTAATTGTTGCAGAACTTTCTCCTAAAACTGCCAGAATGATCAAACTGATACATTTCTATTGCTTTATTTTTAGCTTCTTTGACTTAAAGCAACAGAAACTTATTAGTTTGATCATTCTGGCAGTTTTACGAGAAAGTTACAGAACAATTAAAAACATCTCAAAATCACATCATAGAGGAATCAGATGTTTCCCATTATTCCTTAGTTACTAAGCGCTTTTTTGCTCACCTGCAGTTCTCTCCTACGCGTATTCTCTGGTCCAGACTGAAGGAAAGGAGGTGGTGATGTCGGTTTTTTGGGCTGTCTAGAAATCACAGAACATGGAGTTTTCCCAAAGCTTGTAAATATCATGAAAATCTGTGAAAATGATAAAGTTCACTTTTAATTTAAAACGCCTTCATTGATAAACAAAGTAACAGGTTGATTTGATCAGATTATTGATCAGATTATTGATCAGATTATTGATCAGATTATTGCAGTGTGACTGAGTCACAGTTAAAATCTCTTTCCTTGATCATCATCATCGTCATCATCATCATCATCATCATCATCATCATCACTGTAAAGCGTGACAGAGTTAGATGATGTAGATAACAAATAACAAATAACCATCTCAGAGTACGTTATCACTCATTATTACCAATTTGTGATTCTTCTGTAAAACAGTTAAAAACGGAAACGAAAGAAAGTCTTTCAAAAAAATTGGACAAAAAGCTGAGAAGTGCATGACTGCCACCTATTGCTCTGAAGGTTAAAGGTGTAAAATGGCTGTAAAAAATATATACATATATTGCACACAAAAGCAGAAATGTACTTAAAATGAATCGTTCTTGTGTTTTAGGCATAACGCCAATGGCGTCGATCTGAACAGGAACTTTCCCGACGCCTTTGTTGGACTCAAAGCTCAGCAGGTGATGAACGAAGAGAAGAGAGAAGCTGAGGTGAGTTTTATTCACACTGTTGGTTTTAAACCAGCAACCTTAAAGACTCAGTATGACACAATTTGTGTTTTGTTGTGTCACTAAATGAGAACTTTGATCCCCTGAGAGTAAAATCAGAAAAAGAAAACCAGAATGAAATCAGAGGAGACAGAATTAGTAAAAACTGATTATTTTCTGATAGAAGTCAATTTAAAGTTTTACATGTTACCATTTATATAATAAATATGTAACTTTTTGAATGCACTAGATGGGATGGCATTCTAAATTTGTAGTAAATGTTTTACAAAGATGAAATATTCTATGATATTGTCCTGATAGATTGATGTACTGATACGCATCTGATTTTCACCTTTTTTGTAAATTACCCTTTTTGTAATAAATGTTCTTATGAAATAACAAGAAAATACTTTTTATTTAGGGCACAAAGGTCTTTCTGCACAACATCCTGGTGATAGATGAGACAACCTTGAGCGGCTGGCTTTGATAAGGGCTTTATATATGATTCAGGCTAGCTCATTTTCAATAGCCTTAAGTCCCGGTCTCTCAGCAGGTAATCCAATAAGGTGGTCATTTAACAAGCGAGTCGAGCTTTCAACTTCTCCAAATTTGATTAAATTCTGTGTAAACGAATGCAGCTTCCTGCTTGCTTTTGAGTTTGTTCATCACATGAGTCTGAGTGTTGAGAGCCCTGCCCGATCCTCACTGGCAGCCTTCCCAAAGCAGCTGCTGACATAATACAGACTTTGTGGTTGGTCGGAAAGCTGCCAGCTCCAATCAGCGGCATGCCTGCTACCATAATTCCTCCCATGTAGATGTCTTCCACGCAGTGTCGGCATCATGGGGGGGGCATTTGCGGGCAGTTCAAGAAGGTACACACACTTTCTTTTTATTAATCAAGATATCTGATTGGCTATCATAACTGAATGTGTCCATTCCCTGACAGTGGACAGGAGTCTGCTCCATAGATATAATATACTGTGGTGTAATTGTTTTACATTTTTGCTATTGAACGTACCCTAGAGCTTTTGTTAGGATCAGCCAATAGAATGTGTATATGTCTATGGCCTGCTCTGTTGATTCACGTGACGTCACTCACATTGCTGCATCGCGACAAAGTGAGAGAGCAAAATTCAGATGGAGCCGAGGGTTTTTATGGCCCCCGCAGTTTTCTTAATGCCCCCTCATTTAATGCCGCCTGGCGCCGACTCTTCTTCCGCGTCTTCCATGAAAAGAATTGACAGACACACAACTCGCCACTTGTTCCAAGGCTCGAGCGCCTATCCAGCAGCAAACGTAGTGCTTGGACATGGTCTTTTTGTTGAAAAAATGTGGTCGATTGCATTGAGAGACGAACTGATCAATTCCATTATTCCAGACTTGGATGAGATGGAAAGAGAGGCTCCTGTTAGATTCACAAGACCAGACTAAACAAAGCAGCAGAGGGACAGATACGGTGGGAAAGAGGGAGCAGAGAAAATGCGACCACCCTCGTCGAGAAGCAGAAATGAAAGATGTTGTTATTGTTGGAAAATCTTCTGATTATAATTATTGTAAAAGACGTTTTAACTAGTGTCACTAGTTTAGTAACACGACACTAAAACAATATAATTAATGTCTTCTTCAGAATCAGAAGAGCTTTATTGACCAGGTACAGTTTAGAACAATACGAGGAATTTGACTTGGGAGTTGCAGTGAAAGAAGACATATCAACACACCGGAGCAGCCATTTGTGGCGCCCACATATTTAGGTGAAAAAGGGATCAACAACAGGAGGAGAGGAGGGGTGAGGGGGGAAAAAAACTGCCAGTTTGAAACTGATTTCCCTAAACAGAGAAAACAGTGTGAAACCAGGAAAAGAGCCACCGTCTGCAGAAACTTCCCGGTGATAAGAGTTGAGACAACCTTGACTTTAGCCTTGGCTAGCTGGGGAGCCGAAAGGGAGATAAACAATGTGATTTGATACAGGCTATGTCAATTTCCAATAGCCTTCTGTCCTGAGTCTCTCTGCTGTAATCCAATGAGTGGCCTAGTTTCCACTTCCAAGCCGGGTCTCCAACTTCTCCCAGTTGTTATCCATAACGCGTAGACGATCCAAAAGCAGCTCTTGCTTGCTTTTGATATCGATCAACACATGAGTCTGAGTGTTCAGAGCCCTGCTACATCCTTCAGAAATCACTGGCAGCTTTTTCAAAACAGTTGCCAGCGTAGTACGGACTTTTCGATAGATTAGGAAGCCACCAGCTCTGATCAGCAGCATGCCTACTATCATTATTCCAATCATGTAGATGTCCTCCACGTCTTCCACGGAAAGGATGGACAGACACACAACTCGCCAAGGGTCAAGTGTGTATCCAGCCGCAAACGTCCCGCTTGGACATGCGGGTTCACCACCCCCGGTTCTTTTCGTCGAAAAAATCTGATCGATAGCACTAAGAGACCAACTAATTAATTCCATTATTCCGGTTTTGGATGAGTTACAGAGAGAGGCTCTTGTTAGGCTCACAAGACCAGACAAAGCAGCAGCTGGGAGAGAGATAAGAATGGAAGGGAGGGAGAAACAGAGAGTGCGACTGTCCTCGTCGAGAGAAGCAAGAAGAAGATGTTCTTTCGATGTTTTTAAGACAATTTAGGATCATTAAAACCAACAAGTGCCTTATTTTTTAGTTTGTTAGTTAACATTCAAATATCAAATTATCTAGTTACTGCCCCAAGTGGTAGAAGTGTGATAGGACAGCAAATCCTCTTCAAAATAAAAGCACTAACTTGACTTATCTCTGTCCAGGAAACAACAACAAAAATAGGATAAATAAAGGACAAATTGAATAAAACTTGCATTAAAGTAAAAATGTGTGTGTTTCAGACACGAGCTGTGATTGGCTGGCTGCGTAAGGAGACGTTCGTTCTCTCGGCAAACCTACACGGCGGCGCTTTGGTAGCTAGCTATCCGTACGACAACAGTAATGGAGGTAACATAACAGAAAGTTTGAGGATAAATGAAATTTAAAAGGAAGTTTAATGACGTTGACCCTCTGACAGGTGAGGAGCTTGTGGGCGGAGCCAGCGTCGCACCAGACGCAGACGTGTTCATCCACCTGTCCAAAACTTACTCGTTTAACCACGCCTCCATGCACCAGGGGGACATGTGTAACGAGGGCCGGCCCTTCCTCCACGGTGTTACCAACGGTTACCAGTGGTACCCGCTATCAGGTGAGACCCTTACTTACTGCAGCATCTAAACTCTACACTGTTTACCTCAGCACCCAAACACAGAGTAACTAAGGAACCAAGTAACTAAGAAAACAATATACTAAGGAACCGAGTCAACAAGGAACTGAATAACTAAGTATCCAAGGAACCAAGTAACTATGTAATACGGGGTGTGTGTAACTGTCATTTTTATGGATGGTTTTAACAAACTAGTCAATACTAAATAGAATAGTTTCACTGTTGATTCTATTTTGATTTGGAGCAAATACATTGCTAATCAGTGTGTGTGTGTGTGTGTGTGTGTGTGTGTGTGTGTGTGTGTGTGTTTAGGGGGGATGCAGGACTATAACTACGTGTGGGCTCAGTGTCTGGAAGTGACTCTGGAAATTTCTTGCTGTAAGTTTCCTCCTCGTCGTGAACTTCCTGGTCTATGGACGGAGAACAGGAAGTCTCTGCTGACGTTCATCCAACAGGTTCACCTCGGTACGTCCATCCGTCACACATCCAACATTCACATGAGTGAACTCTAATCCCCAGCATGTGTGTGTGTGTGTTTAGGGGTCAAAGGTCGCGTGTTAGACGGCTCTGGCACGCCCGTACAGGACGCTGTGGTGGAGGTCAAAGGTCGAGACAACCTGTGTCCCTTTAAAACGAACAGATACGGAGAATATTACCGACTTCTGCTGCCGGGAACACACAGCTTTACGGTAAGAACCCTCCACCTGCCATTGAGTATCGACTAGTTTGTTCAAACCTCAATCTGATTCAAATGATAATCATCAGTATTTCTTTGCTCTGTTTCTTGGGCAGGTCACGTATCCAGGTCACGAGGTTTTATCAGAAACATTGAACATCCCGTACGGCCCAGACACCTTCTCTGCCATGAGGCATGACTTCTGGTTACGGCGCGCTGTCACGGCGACCAATGACAGCAGCATAAGCGCGCCCACGGCCAATGTCTCCAATTACATTTGCAACCAGACGTTCGACCAGCAGGGGGCGTGCGGCGCCGCGGGGGCAGTGACGTGGAGCGCTGCCATGGTGGCGGTTGGCCTCATGGTGGCGCTGCAAAGACTGAGAGACTGAGTGACGACTTGTCAGCAGCAATGCTACGAGGTCGAAGGGCTTTGATGAACCAACGGTTTTAGTCGTGGAACTAAACGTGAAGAAAACAACAAACTTTTTCTGAACTTTGAGAACAGACGATGGAACGTGAACTTCACCATCTCGTGAAAACGTTTTAGAACAACATACGTAAAAAAAGGATATTTCAACAGTTCTCATTTCTCAGACTTGTCCCGTGACTGAATTTATGCAAATGTACGAACTCCAGGTTTGTAGGAGCGACTGAAGACAAAAACTGAAAACATTTGGCACCATCTAGTGGCCAAAGTTGATACTACAACAGCAAAGTGGAAAATATAACGAGATCACGGAAAATGGGCGGAACACGCAGAATTCACGCTCTGAGACGGTAAAAGCAAACTGAACTGTTTTTTCCCCAACATGACACAGAAATACCTCACAATCACGTTCTGGGACAATATCACACATTTACACGCTAGTGTAATTCTAGTGCAGCAAATGGACGAATATGTCCAACTTCACTCATAATCTCATTCAAAGTCTCTCTCTACATAAACACAAGACTGTGCGATATTTTTAGCAGAAATGAAAAGGGAAAAAATTTCTTTCTGTCACGAGTTGGGATTTTTTTCCCTAAAACATCAGCAGGAAACAAATTTCTCTTGACGTAGTCTGGCATGATTTCCGCATAAGCTTTCCCACCTTTCATTGGTCATCTGAAGTATAGAACAATTACATCAGTTACAGTAGTTGACTATGTTAACCCGATTTATCATCTTTGGTATGATTCCAGGAAGTTTAATAGCAGTGAAGTCATCAAAACAGGAAAAGAAAAAAAACAAATGTGTAAAAAGACGTGGAAACGAGTAAACTCTGAAATCTGTGTCCATAGAAACGCTGCTTTCATGTAAACCTCATTCTTTCTGCTGTTGTTTTGATATCAACCATGAAAGACTACATGTATGAGCGACTAATGACAAAAACAGGAAACATTTGGCACCATCTAGTGGACGAAGTAGAAACCACAACAGCAAAGTGTAAAATATAACCAGATAAATTCATTTTAAGTTCTTTTAACTGGAAAATTCAACTTTTTGACTGCTGTGATCCAAAACTTACATTTAATGTCTGATGTTTAACGCGTTGCCCCCTAGAGTACGGTTTTAAAATGATGCACACATTGTATTATGTATGATTAATTATTTTACAGCACATGAATGAAAAATCTAATTTAAAAATTGTTTAAAAATGTGATAAAAGTGATGAATTAGTGATGAAAAATATCTCTTTAAAATGTTTTTCATCTTCAAAAAAGACTTCATCATCGAGTTTCATCTGGTGGTCAAAGTGGATGACATTTAAAAAGTAGAAAGAACAAACGACAGACATATTTAGATAGTTTTATGCTTTGAGCAGATCCAACATCTGGTAATTAATCTTTTTAAACAGAGCGCACACATATTCTTTAAATTATTATTTTGCGTTGCAAAGATTCTGCTTTTTTAACTGGAGATAATGTAAATCTAAACTTTTTAAGATTATTTATAATTTATAATGTACTGTTATTCTGTTATTGAGTGAATATAAACTAATTACATTGCCTTTATTTTTAGTATAAAAAACCCCATAAAAAAAACCAAAAAAAAAAATACTTTGAGGTTTAAAAAAGACAAATTGCTTGTGCCATTTTCAGCCATAAAACATAAAATTATTTGTTGTTACTATTTGCAAAGTTATTGCTTTTTATTTCTTTAACATTTTCAGTACATCTGAGTCCTAAAGTAAATGTTATTTTTAAAGGAAAGTCGTTAATGATTCTTGATCAGTCTTTTGCAAGTATGGGAATAAATGGAGAGGAAATCTCTGGTTTGCCCTCTAGTGGACGCAGTGTGTATAACAGCAGAGAGCTCAAAGTAAACTCAGCTTTTTATGTGTTAATAAGAAATGTAGAGGTTTATCGCGTATAATTCAACCGCTGTGTGTTTTTCTCTGTTTTTAGGAAGAATCGTGGTCGTATCGCTTGTTTTAAAAACTGAAAATTTTAATTAATACAACAAACGTGACAAATGTACGGATTAAGTGGATTTGGGTCAAACAAGAAAAAAGTCAAATGAACTCAAAATAAAACATCATGATATAAGTCAAAAACTATAATTCTTCATTTGCCCAAAATAATTTTCTAAATCAACATTGGCCTTAATCGGCCTCCGTAAAAATGAGATAAAAATGTGAAGAACTTATAAATCTTAAACAGGCCTTGCTTTTTTAAATATAAAGAAAGTATTTAGCACCACCTAGTGGACAGTTTTTAGCTGTAAATGAACGTATTTAAAGATGAATGAGTGAAAGTCAATGAGAGTTGGTTTGCTCTCTTTTCCTCAGGGCTGTACGGAAGCCCAAAGTAGTCATAATTAAATAAATAAAAACAACATTTTGAAATAAATACCATTTTGATAAATAACAGACAAATATATAATATGACCATTAAATTGTTAAATAAGGTAATATTATTATGAAATATGTTTTATTATTCTTAAATATCTATTTCCACAATGGTCTTTTTGTTTCATAATGTTGTTTTCAGCAGAATGTCTTTAGTCTGTCAATCAAAGAACATAAGGCGGAGCCAGTGAAGTGATTGGCTGATCCTTTACACAGACATGAGCAGCAGCACTTACAGTATTGATTCATGGAGAATTATCACTAACGCTGAGAAGCCTGAACACCACGAGTGCATCACACGTTAGAATAACACATATTGAGCATCGGTCAGGACCCCTTAGCGTCAGTGTTCCACACACGGGGTACCCCTCAGTGTTCCACACACGGGGTACCCCTCAGTGTTCCACACACGGGGTACCCCTTTGGTGTTTGTTTTAGACCCTGAGGGTCCGTGTTCCACCCTCAGGCAATGAAAAACATGACATACTGTATATATACATAAATATATATGTGTATCCTTCATATCCTCTTTCTTTTACCGTTAAATGCTGTGAAACTACAACGTGTTGAAGGACTTTCAGCTGGTTTAGAATAAAAACAGATGGAGATCAAAATGTTTTTGGGTCTTTATTGAATATTGAATTATTCTGATCATTTTCAGCTAGTTTTTATCTTTTTTTTTCTTTTTTCTTATTAATTTGTTTATGAGGAGATAATATACAATATTTACAAACAAAGACACACATGTCACTCTTTACTACAAGGGGGGGGGGGCATTAAAATATTAGTTATTAGCTGTTAGTGATTGGTTGGGTTAGGGTTATGTTTAGTAAGTAATGTTTATTTCTATAGCATCTTTCACAGACAGAGGTTACAGAGTGTTTTTACATATCAGCTCATTCACACTCACATTCACACATCAATGTTAGGGTTAGGTTTATGTTTAGGTTAGGGTTAGGGTTAGGGTTAGGTTAGGGTTATGTTAGGGGTTATGTTAGGGTTAAGGTTAGGTTAGGTGAGGTTAGGGTTAAGGTTAGGTTAGGGTTAGGGTTAGGTTAGGGGTTATGTTAGGGGTTATGTTAGGGTTAAGGTTAGGTTAGGTGAGGTTAGGGTTAGGTTAAGGTTAGGTTAGGGTTAGGGTTAGGGTTTGGTTAGGGTTAGGGGTTATGTTAGGTTAGGTTAGGTTCGGTTAGGTTCGGGTTAGGTTAAGGTTAGGTTAGGGGTTATGTTAGGGTTAAGGTTAGGTTTTAAGAACTTTGGAAATAATCATGGAATATTGGCTCCAACAGTTGTTGAGACTCAAAAAGAACATGTGACTCATTAATCCATGATTAGGGTTAAATAACCCTAACCCTATATAATATCTGAAATTAAATTAACTGTAGTCTTGTTGAGGGAATACCAGCATGAATCACGGATATCGCTTTTTTCCACTGGTGGTCAGAAAAGTGTAAACTTAAGTCATCTTCCCTTAAGTTTCTATTTCAGACTGATTTAAAATGGGAAACATCATCACTGTCACTCATTTTTTACTGTCTGTGATTCTTTCCTTTTGTGGGTTCAGTCTGAAGCTGTTGTTTGTTGGGCTTTGAAAAGACTGATAGTTACATTTACAAATACAGATACAGTTACAGTTACAGAAACTGACAGTTACAATGAATCAGTTCATTAGACCACCTACTGTAGGCTGTAATACACACATCATCCTCTGGGTGGCAGCATTCACCTGTTAGTCAAAGGAAACAAACTGAACATATCTTTATTTTCCACTTTAATCTTTCTCTATTACATTGAGCAGAATATAATGTTATATATATATATATATATACTTCTGTTTGTCCCTAATTAGTGAAGTTTAATTTTTTGATTCTTTTAACTTAAATCCTCTTTATCGTCACTTTTTGATGTTTGAGTCTTATTTATTTATTTATTTCTATTCCCACGCTCACAGTCAGTTATGTTTGGTCGATTCATAAATCATCATTAACGGAGCGTTTCCTTCACAGGAAGTGAGCAGAGTTTCCCGCTCTGCGTGGCGTCCTTGGCTCGCGGCAGGAAAGACAAATGAGGCACAATTACCAGAAGAGGAAGAGGAAGAGGAAGAGGAAGAGGAAGAGGAAGAGGAAGAGGAAGGACAAGGTCGACTCATTAAAATGTTGGGCCTCAGTGGGAACGAACACAGCGTTTGGGTTTGATTCAAGCTCAGAGAGTTTCTTTAAACGTTATTTTAAACAGAGAAAGAAGTCATTTTCACTTCATCACATTTTAGTTTCTGCTTTGAAGTTTGAATAAAACTTTATAATAAAAGAAACAATGAGAGTAAATGGACTTGAGTACAAACCAAGAAAAAGGACTGATGAAGAAAAAACACAAAATGAAAACCAAAATGCTTCAAAAGTACACAAAATCACTCAAAAATTTGTGAAAAGTAAAATGATAAAAAAACCTAATTTGTAATTACGACATACTATCTCATAATTATGACATAAGTCACAATTATGAGTTACTAAATCATAAATATAAGATACTGTCACATAATTATAAGATACTAATTATGACTTTAGCGTCCAATAGCGTGGCGGCGTTCACCCTCGGCTGGACATGATTGGCTGACAGATCATTACACAGACGAGTGGGAATCAGACGCTGGAACTGATTGGTTTAGAAAAGGAAACGTGACGGGGGTGAAATAGTGATGAGGTCATGTGACCATTAGAATTAGTCACATGTTTATCAGAATGATTGTGTGTAGCAGAGAAAATGTAAACATGTGTGTGAGAATAATGTCTGGTCCTCCTAAACTTTAATCATCTCCACTTCTCTTCTTACACACACACACACACACACACACACACACACACACACACACACACACACACACACACACACACACACACACACACACACACACACAGAGGATTGAAAGGCTGGGTAACTGCTTTTATTTTGAAATGGATCACAATCACTAACTGTGTTTTTAAATTGAATCTAGTGGAGAATGAAAGAGCTTCAACTGCCACATGCAGAGTGTGTGTGTGTGTGTGTGTGTGTGTGTGTGTGTGTGTGTGTGTGTGTGTGTGTGTGTGTGTGTGTGTGTGTGTGTGTGTGTGTGTGTGTGTGTGTGTGCATTCAGCGTTACTATTAAATAAAATGAAACATTTCAATAATTAAAAGCATAAAATAATAATAATAGGGATGAAAGGGTATCGGTCACATGACCACACGTCTCTGCAGTAAAAATAGAGAAACTTGTTACACGTGTGAGTGATTTATTTATACTATTTATATCAAAGTGTCGCTCATTTCACTTTTACTAAATCAGCACCGTGTGTGTGTGTGTGTGTGTGTGTGTGTGTGTGTGTGTGTGTGTGTGTGTGTGTGTGTGTGTGTGTGTGTGTGTGTGTGTGTGTGTGTGTGTGTGTGTGTGTGTGTGTGTGTGTGTGTGTGTGTGTGTGTGTGTGTGTGTGTGTGCTGACGCACACCGTTATTAAAACCACTGAGATGAAAAAACAGATAAAAAAAAAAGAGGTGAAAAAAGTGGAGACAAAGAAAAAAATAGAGTTTAAAGAGAGATTTATTAAAGATGATGAAGGTAAAAAAGAGAAAAAGGAGAAGAAAGAGAAAAAGTGATGAGAATAGGAAAAGAGAATGAAGGAGGGAAAACACAAGAAGTGTGAACAAAGAATGAAAAATTAAAGGAAAAGAGAGAAATAAGGAAAAAAGAAAGGAAAGAGTTATGACAGCAGGAAAAGAGAACAAAGAAGAATAAAAGTAATAAAAAGCAGAAACAGAGAAAGAAATGAAGACAGCTGGTGTCACGGGTCAACTGGTGATTGTGTTATCTTGTGGCTGCTTCCTGATGACAAATGCTGAGTGGGCGTGGCTGTTATGGTGTTATTTAGTGACTAGTTTCTGCTCATAAGGACAGATGTTTAGCACTGGTTGGTGAGGGGCGGGGCTTAGAGGTTTTTATGGAACATCTATGAGGTTTGTCTCACACACACACACACACACACATTTATCAGTGTTTTCTCATGGTTAATTTGTGTTGAGCTTTATTTGCGCGGAGCACCCTGTCGTGTGTGTGTGTGTGGAAAAAAGTAGCACAGGTTAAACAATGTGCGCTATCACCATGGCAACACAGAAACCTGTACGTTTGGAGAGAATATGAAACAGTCACTACACAAACTGACTAACACACACACAACGACAAATAAAACACACATTATGACAACATGAATACACAAAACTAGAACAGAAACACACAAAATGACTCAAAAAACTGACAAAAAAGCAAAAAAAATTAAATAAATAAAATACAAAAGTTTCTCAAAAAAGTTTCCTTATTCTTTTACCTGAAAAGAAGCGTTTGGAGGGAAAATGAAGCGGCTGCTGCACAGACTGTGTGTGTGTGTGTGTGTGTGTGTGTGTGCGATTTGTTCACGTTTGCGTTGTAAAGAGAACGAGTCAAAGTTTGTGTAACTACACACATGTAACTACACACAGACTCACACGGAAGGTCGACCATCTTTTAATACTCATCCAATCAGAAAACATGACTCAGCACTGTGGGTTCCTTCACTTTTGGTCCCGTCACGTTACAGATTGTAGCTTTAGACTTCACAGCTGTGTGTATGTGTGTTAAAGACACACATACAGCACACACACATACACACAGACACACTCAGACGCTAATTAGCACCAAACTCATAACACAGATAATCAGTGTCCATAGTGACGTCACACACGCACACCCACCCACACACACACACACAGAGTATAGAAGCAGGCAGGCGCAGTAATTACTGTATATGGCTCAGTTATTAACATCAAAGCTGGATAGAAACGCAACAGATGTCCAACCCGTGGGAACTTCTTCATCATCCAATCATTTCATCTGTTTCAAATTCAGCAGGAGGTAAATCCATCATGCAATAAAAACACTGACGTCCATCGTAGAGCAGGGGGCGCCCCCTCTCAGATAAAGTTCGTAGAGTTTGGCTTGTTGCGTAAAATCCACAACATCAGGGAACGTGTGAAAATCCAGCGTCTGGAGGTCAAAGGTCAGCGTCAAACCAAGAACGAAAACCTCTGATATCGTCCGTCGTCCTTCATTTAGAAACACGTGGACCTTTCTGTTCCATTGTTGGAACCGTGGTACCAGCAGGGGGCGATAGAGCATGTTTTTACACCAAGGTTAAAACATACATGATGCATCCAGGACATCAGTTTGCTGTTGTTTTTTTTAAACGTTCCTTTAAAATAAAAGTTGAAATAATACAATGTCGATGCCTTGGACCTGAATTTCAAACCTTCTGATAACCATTAGAAGACAAAGTTAACGATGAGTCGGACCAATCGCGTCTCGTTTGTGAAGTTTAAAAACCAAGAAAAAACACCAAGAGCTTTTATTTGAATTTTCCTTCTAATGTTTCAAGATCAAATATAATGTTTCACATCAAACCAAGAACAGCCCTTCAAAATAAGAGTCAAAAAAACACCCTGATTTCAAAACTAGATATAAGAGAAGAATTGTATCATTAGCGTCTCGTAGGTAGGGTTGGACATCGTTTGAATTTGAACAATTCTGATTCTGATTCATCATTTCAATTCTGATTATTTTAAAAGACAATTGTACAATGTATGTATTGTATACAATGTGTACTGTATGTATATACGCATATATATAAATATATATATCCACACTGTTCATGGTTGAGTGGTAACGCTACCGATGGATTCTTATTTGTTGGTGTTTGGTGGCTTCTTCTCCCAGTCGCCGGACTGGGTATCGAAAGTAATTTTTTCAAATCATTCCCTTGGACTGTGTGCGATACTCGATACTCGATGCCCAACCCTACTCATCACTGTAGCTAATTCAAAGCAAAGTTAAAAGTAAAAAAAAAAGAACGTTTTAAAATTTTAATTGTTTCTGTTTTATGTCTCAGAAAGTGGATCTAGTTGCTTTTTTTTCTTAAAAAACAGATTTCACTCTCACTGAGATCTTTGACTGGGTTTTTTTTTAAAAAAGGATAATTATTATGAAATAATAAAGCCCTAAATGCAGTACTGACATTAAGAAGCTACATGTTACCTGGGAATCATTAATGTTGACTTAAGGAAACAAATATGTCGTAAAGAGTCAAAACACGAAATATATGAAAATTCCCAAAATGCATTGCTTTAAATAAATTGAGGATTATCCCCCCTGGACAGAGCTTGATTACCTTGATCACTCCAGGAAGTCAATGAGGCCCTTCTCGAGGTGTAATTTCATATCATTTGGCAGAACAGTATAGTTTTTATTGTTTTAGTTTTTTGACGCAATGTCGGGACTCGTTAGCACTACCTTTGGGCGACCATGGCTCAGGTGATAGAGGGGTTGTCCTCTGGACGAGAGGTTGGGGGCTCGATCCCGGTGTGTCGAAGTGTCCTTGGGCAAGGCACTGAACCCCAAGTTGCTCCCAGTGGTTGACTAGCGCCTTGCATGGCAGCTCTGTCCCATTAGTGTGTGAATGAGCTGATATGTAAAGCACTTTGTCTCTCTGTCTGTGAAAGGCGCTATAAAAATAAGCATTACTTACTTACCAGCGTTTGTGACTTTTCACTGGTTTGAACTTGCTGGCTGGCATTTAGGAGGTATATGTAGTGGACCGTGACTAGC
The DNA here is from genome assembly GCF_900634775.1 of Gouania willdenowi. Lineage (NCBI taxonomy): Eukaryota > Metazoa > Chordata > Actinopteri > Blenniiformes > Gobiesocidae > Gouania > Gouania willdenowi. The sequence continues at coordinate 1,609,362 of NC_041049.1, forward strand.
AAAAATGTAAATTGAACCTATAACCTAAATTCAACATGATGTCTGTCATTTTTAATTTAGCGGGACAATTTTGGCACTTTTTCAAGTTTTTGACCAAACCACATCATATTTAAAAGCGAACTCCTCCCACAGCATTCATAATTTTTACTCTTTGTATTTGATAAAATGTTTATAATCTACTATGGCTCTAATGGTATGGTGTGGTTTGTGCTTTGGTTTTAAAGTTTAAAACACTAAACTCTTGACTCTCAACGTCGACATGCTAACGCTCAGGTCTGTTAGCACAGCAGCTAGCTACCCTAACGATAGTCAGTCACCAGCAGTTACAATGTTCACCACTTAAACCATCACACCGCAAGAAAACGTCCAACCACAGATACAGATGTAACCACGTTGGCGCAGGCTAAGCTAGCTAGCGCTTGTGTCTAAATACGTGTTCTGTTACACCTTTAATATTAGTATGTACTCATGGGAAACAGCAAATGTCGACGCTAAACATGGGTAAACAGCATGTTGACATGTTTGGGTAAAGAGAAACCACATGGTTGGGGCACGTGACTTTTGTTCATGCTAATGTTTGATCATTTAAGATGATTTATTGTTTCAACTAAAAGGAAAAACCCAAAACCAGAGGGAACAAAAAACTTCACACCGATTGGTTTTCTATTTTCTGAACCCTAATAAGACCCGCCCACTTTCTACTGTGGTTAGGATTCCTGGTCAATCATTGGTCGTCATAGCAGAGCGTAAACCACCAATGAAAACATGACATCAGACTCTAGTTCTCACACGTTTAGTGAACTTTGAAACAAACCAGGAGCTGAAAACTGTGAGGGATGCACTTCCTGTCTTTGAGATGCACTTCCTGTCTGTAAAAAACAGTGTTGTAACGCCTCCGCTGAGCATCCGCCATCCTTCTAAAGCGTTCCTGGTCCGTCGTCCGCCGTCGCTTCGCTAACACGACTCCGACGCGGCGCCACTAGCTGATGCTAGCAGTGCTAGCCGAGGCTGGAACTCGGTGGTTTGCGCAGCCATTGGTAGAACTGTCGTCGATGGAGGCGGTGCCAGCGCACGTTGCCCTCGACAATCTCCAGCGCCCGGGGCAACGCAGGCCCCGCCCCCACACCGCTGGATTGGATGAAGTCCTTCAGCTAAAATGAAACAAGAAAGAAGAGGAAGAGGAAGAACATCAGCAACAAGAGGTGGTTTCACACACACACACACACACACACACACACACACACACACACACACACACACACCTCTCTGATGCTGCTCTGCGTTGGGTTTCTCCATTGAAGTGAAACTCTTTACATGTGATTTTTTTGTGAATGTATAAATAAAGTTTTAATTCAAATGTTCCAGAGGAGTTCATGGAGGCAGACGGACACGGCAGTTAGTCTCAGCGTCACTTTAATGACGAGTGAAGACTCAGGAGAGTCTTTCCTTCTCATAACGAGGAGCGTTCATCATTAAAGTGGGATTCCACAGAGTGTCCTTAAACGCACCATCACAGGTGACACGGTCGGACGCGCCATCTGTTCTTCACTTTACTCTCGTCAGAGGACACCCGTCACATCTCACCTCACTCTACGTCTGTCTGTGACTTCAGACTTTGGTCGTGCTTCACACGAAAAAACCTCTGAAGCAGTTTCAACGCCACGTCTAAACAACGCCATGTTTAACCAACGCCACGTCTAAACAACGCCATGTTTAACCAACGCCATGTTTAACCAACGCCATGTTTAACCAACGCCACGTCTACACAACGCCACGTCTAAACAACGCCATGTTTAACCAACGCCACGTCTACACAACGCCACGTCTAAACAACGCCATGTTTAACAACGCCACGTCTACACAACGCCACGTCTAAACAACGCCATGTTTAACCAACGCCATGTTTAACCAACGCCACGTCTACACAACGCCACGTCTAAACAACGCCATGTTTAACAACGCCACGTCTAAACAACGCCACGTCTAAACAACGCCATGTTTAACCAACGCCACGTCTAAACAACGCCACGTCTAAACAACGCCATGTTTAACAACGCCACGTCTACACAACGCCACGTCTAAACAACGCCATGTTTAACAACGCCACGTCTAAACAACGCCATGTTTAACAACGCCACGTCTACACAACGCCACGTCTAAACAACGCCATGTTTAACAACGCCACGTCTAAACAACGCCATGTTTAACCAACGCCACGTCTAAACAACGCCATGTCTACACAACGCCACGTCTAAACAACGCCACGTCTAAACAACGCCACGTCTAAACAACGCCATGTCTACACAACGCCACGGCCTCTTTATCAGGTCACACACACACACTCCTCCTCTGAGAATCTTTATGGAGTCGTTTTGTGGAATTTTGTTCCAGTTTTGGGTGTTTTTGTTGTCATTTTACATATTTTTCACTTTTTCTTTTATCTTTTGTTTTTTTGTAGTCTTATGTAGTTTTTGTGATCACTTTTTAATTTATTTTTCATGTTACGGCAGTGGTGCCGTTCTCATTCATAAAGCAATGAGAACGGCACAGTCACGTATACTAAAAATAAAACCTAACAATTCCGCTTCTAACCTCAATTTGAGGGGGCGCTAGTGCAGTAATTTGTTTCTCTACAACCTGTAATAATCAGTAGAAGAAGAACCTCCTCCAGCCTTAAAGACGTCTGTGTGTGACTGACTGGGACGCGAAATGTGTTTTCATTCCCCGCACACACAACCACTCTGTAACTCCGTAATAAGTCATGTAGTTCATCACCATCACTGCATTTCCTTCTGGATTCTTTGCTTCCTCAGTGTCTTCCTTTGCTTAATTCGGTTTTCCTTGAGTTTTCCTGATTTTACTTCTCAGTTGTATGAACATCAGCCTCTCAGAGAACTTTGTGTTAATGCAGACGAGGCATTAGTGCAAAGATCTATTCTCTAACCTGGTCTTCATAAAGTGAGCAGCTGTGTTTGGAGCTTTTGTGGATTGATAAAATGTCTAAATAATTCTGCTTTTACTGCTGAATTTAAATGCTTTTTTTTTTTTTTTTTTGCCGACTTTAAAGTTCTTATTGATTCTAAGTTGTTGAATGTTTTCTGTTGCACTTTTCATCATGTAAAGCACATTGAGGTGCCTTGTGTATGAAATGTTCTATATAAATACATTTGTGTTGTCTATCAAAGAACTGTGAGATGATTTGAGATAAACTAACTGCAGACCATCACACACACACGCACACACACACACACGCACGCACGCACGCACGCACGCACGCACGCACACACACACACACACACACACACACACACACACACACACACACACACACACACACACTTTTGGTTCTGCCATGATGAAATGAAAATGCTACTTTTTTATTCTGTACATTTTATAAAATATTTTTAATGATTGTATTTACATTTTTAAAGGGTTAGGGTACGCTAATCATCTGTGTGGTTTTGCTGTCATTTTTTCTTTTATTGGTTTGTGTATAGGCTCATTTTGTGCGTTTTCATTGTACTTTTTTTCATTTCATGTGGTTTTTCTGTATATTGTTGTTTAGTGTGTGTGTGTGTGTGTGAGTGTGTGTGTGTGTGTGTGTGTGTGTGTGTGTGTGTGTGTGTGTGTGTGTGTGTGTGTGTGTGTGTGTGTGTGTGTGTGTGTGTGTGTGTGTGTGTGTGTGTGTGTGTGTGTGTGTGTGTGTACCTCGTCCAGCTCAGTGTCTGTGTTCAGGAACTCTGTGACTCCACTGATGAGCTTAGAGTTCATAAAGAGCGCCTCCCCGTACCTGGAACACAAAGCACAGTTAGCGTAGCCGCTAGCCGCACTACGGTCTTAGCCTCTTCCTCTTCCTCACTCTCTCACCGTGCGTTCAGGACGTCCCACTTTTCCCTGAAGTATTTCCAGGCCAGGTTCCGACCCTGAGGGTTTCTGCCCACGTGGATGATGACGTCGATCACATCCTGTTCTGGGACGAGGTCAGAGGTCAACGAGAGGTTCAGCAGCCTGAGGAGGAGAAGACCACATTACTGAGACTCACACGGGAATTAGAGGGAGTCACTTAGAGCAGGGGTTCTCAACCTTGGGGTCCTGAGGCACTGGGAGGGGGTCACCAGATGCATTGAAGAAACTAAGAATATTTTTTGAACAATTTCAGCCAATTTTTTCTTACACACACACACACACACACACACGCACACACACAAACACACGCACACACGCACGCGCACACACACACACACACCTGTTGAGCAGGAAGGTGTTGTCAGAGCACGTCAGCGCCTCCAACAGGATCTTCTTCTCTGAGACGACGCTGGTTGAGTGAAACTTCATCCAGATGAACTCCCACACGTCCTCGTCCATCAGGCTGACGCCCGTGCAGTAGACCACGTCCCTTATGTTGGGGGGGATCCTGCATTGTAACCATGGAAACATAGGATCACATTGATCACATTTCAGTTTGTAGTTTGAGGTCAAGTTGAAGCCTGAGCTGCACACACACGCACGCACATATGATGCGTGGATCCATTCTAAATTCATGCCACCAGTCCATCGCATGTGTACCTGCCTAACCTGCACTAAACTTACCTAATTAAAGTAGTTAGGTGTGGTGTGAGTGAAGCTAGAGCGGTCAGGAACGCTTCACTATCGAGAACCGTCTGCGTGACATGTGAACACTTAGAAAACATTTCTGGGCGCTTAGGCATAAGCTTGTGTGAGTGTGGGGGGTGGATCGTAAATTTAACACGTCACGCAGACGGTGCTACAGAGCGAAGCTTCTACGTGTGACTAATATATTTATGTTAGTTAGTGTCATCCAGGTGTGGCGTATGTGTGCATATACACTTTAAAGTGTGGCGTCTGTTAACGTGTTAAGGCACATCAAACACACATGCAGACATGACTTGTGTATTGTGCCAGTGTCCCCATTCTAAGTGTAATGTAAATATAGAGTCAGATGTTGGTTGGATCACAGACGTCTTTGCAGGTGCAGGGTACGCGTTTGAGTACACACACACACACACACACACACACACACACACACACACACACACACACACACACACACACACACACACACACACACCTGTTCTTGTTGCTAGAGATCCAGTCGGAGATGAAGGCCACAGCCTGTCTGTGACACTGTTTGTTTCCAAAGCTGCAGGCTAGCATGATGAGTTCTCTCTGCAGCTCCCTGAGGACACACATATGCTAACTGTTAACACAGGCTAACACTTAGCACAGGTTAGCACTGAGCACAAACTACCACTTAGCAAAAGCTAACACTTAGCACAAGCTACCACTTAGCACAGGCTAGCACTTAGCACAGGCTAGCACTTAGCATTAGCCCAACATAATATTTGCATTCTAGATTTTCATTCATTTTCACATTTTTCTCACTTTGTGAGTGACAACATGTATCAAAATGAAATGGAATAATTTACAATATTATAATAAAGTTTAAAAAATATGCTTTCAATTTAAATAAAAAAAAAATTAATAAGAAAAATAAAAATTGGAACATTTAAAATAAAAAAAGAAAAAGAGTTAAAAAAAAAAATTGAAATGAAAATGTACATAAAATGTCACAAATCAATGAAAATGAAATCAGAATTAAATTGAAATAAAAACAGTGTGGAGCTTATTGAAATGATTTCATTGTGAATCATTTTTAAAGCTGCAGGACATATTTTTTTTATCAGATAAATCCATAGTTTAGGCCTCATTCATCAATAAATCAAAGACCGTTTGCTCTCATCTCCACCATGAACACTCAGTTTGACATTTTCATGCATTGCATTCTGGGATATAGAGACAACATGTTTTCTTAATTCTGACATTACATAAAAAATTTAGTCAACCAATCAGGGTCCTCCTCATCTGGAGAAGTAACACAAGAAATCACAGAAAGAATAAATTAAAAACAACACATGTATCCAGCTACTGGACTCCACATCCCACAATGCAATGCACCAAAACAGTGTTTACGGAGGAAATAAAAATAATTTTTATCTTTTTTTCTTTTCGTTTTGGAGTAAATTATGTTGTTTCGCGTTCATCGTTCTTTGTTATTTTGTCACAAAATCTCAGCATTTGTTTTTGTTAGCATTATCATTAGCATTAGCCTAGGGCTGGTTTCAGGTGTTGTGTTGTTTGTACTCAGTCTGGTAAGACGCCTGCAGGACGCTGGCCTCAGTCCCCGGACCGTAGGTTGGCCAACCCAGCTGATGGTAGCGAGACGCCACTTGTTTCAGAACGTAGTCCTGTTAACACACACACACACGGACACACCCACACACACGCACGGACACACGCGCAAACACACACACACACACACACACACGCACACGCACACACACGCACACACACAAACGCACACCCACACACACACACACACACACACACACACACACACACACACACACACACACACACACACACACACACACACACACACACACACGGACACACCCACACCCACACACACACACACGCACACGCACGGACACACACGCACGGACACACCCACACACACGCACACACACACACACACACACGCGCACACACACACACACACGCACGGACACACACGCACGGACGCACGCACACACACACACACACACACGCACACGCACACAGACAAACACACACACACGGACACACCCACACACACGCACGGACACACCCACACACACGCACGGACACACACACACACGCACACACACACACACACACACACACACACACACACACACGCACACACACACACACGCACGGACACACCCACACACACACACACACACACGCACACGCACGGACACACACGCACGGACACACCCACACACACGCACACACACACACACACACGCGCACACACACACACACACACACGCACGGACACACACGCACGGACGCACGGACACACACACACACACAGTTATCAGTGGTTAGCTCTCTGGACAGTAATGCTGTGCTCGGATTGGATGCTCACGCTGAACAGTCGGTATTCGTCAGTTCGGTCCAACAGTTTGTCCAGTTGATAAAGTGCTCGACTGGCAGCGTGCCAGGGCAGGAAGGACGTCTCCTCTGGAAGGTAACCAATCAGCTGCAGGGGAACGCCCTGTGGGAGGTACCCAGCCCTAAGGAAAGTGAGAGAGAGAATCATATACTGTGCTCAATCATTTTTGGTTAGCTTAGCACGTAGCGACCAGTTCCACATGTTTGGTTAGCTTAACATGTAGCCACTAGTACCACATGCTTGGTTAGCTTAGCACTTAGCGACCAGTCCCACATGTTTGGTTAGCTTAGCACTTAACGACCAGTTCCACATGTTTGGTTAGCTTAGCACTTAGCGACCAGTCCAACATGTTTGGGTTAACTTAGCATGTAGCCTCCCGTCGCCTACATGTTTGTTTAGCTTAGCACGTAGCAACCACTCCCACATGTTTGGGTTAGCTTAGCATGTAGCCTCCGGTCCCACATGTTTGGGTTAGCTTAGCATGTAGCCTCCAGTCCCATGTGTTTGTGTTAGCTTAGTATGTAGGGATTAGTTCCAGGAGCTCCGACTTCAGGTAGCGTTCAATGTCACTTTTTCAAGTAGGAGGTGTTTCCCTGAGCCTGGTTCTCATGGAGACATCAGCTGTGCTCATTGTTCTTGATCCTCTGTCTGATTGGACGACAGCTTGTTAGCATCGTTAGCAGCTTCATTAAGGGACACTTAATGTTTGTCCTTTAGCAATTAGCACGGATCAGTGGGGAGCTAATGTGGGGAATGCTGCACACACACACACACACACACACACACACACACACACACACACACACACACACACACACACACACACACACACACACACACACACACACACACACACACACACACACACACACACGCTGTTCTATCGTTCTATCTCCTCTAGTTTGTTTTTTGTGGGATTGTCTTTTCATGGTTTTAATGTAATTTTATGTCTTTTTGTGTGTTTTTGTAGCTTTTAGTCTGCTTTTGTTCAGTTTTATGTCTTTTTGTGGTTGTTGTTTATATTTCGGCATTATTTTTTAAATTGTGTTGCGTCTTTTTAGGTTTATTTTGTCTATTTTCCATGTGGTTTTGTGTGTTTTTGTGATTACTTAGCATCTTTTGGCCTAAAAAAGTGTCTTTTTTGGTTTGTTTTGTGTTGCATTTTGTATTTTAGTCTAATTTTGTGGATAGTTTTTGTCAATTTGGGGATTTTTTGTGACGCTTTCTTGCAGTTTTGTATGTTTTTGCAGTTGTTGTGTTGTGTTCTAATTTTTTGTCTTTTTCAGTTATTTTGTGTAATTTTCCAGTGTTTTTGTGTGTTACATTATGACAGAGTGAAGTTAAGGACCAGATAAACTGACTCAGATGTTGGGCTACGTTAACATCAGGCCTGCTGTCATAATATTATGGCTGATCAGTGCTTTTAAAAGCCTTAAGTGTCACAATAATTAGATGCTCTTATTGTGAAGGGCTGCTGCAATGTTAGGGCTGCCATGGCAACAGATGCAGAGGCTGTGCTGCTGTCAGACTGGATAGGAGCAGTCGTACGCACACACACACACACACACTGATGGAGTGGTCTCGAGCTGTTGCTCATTCAACATGACAGCCCACAGATGCTCAGATGGAGAACACTGAGGGAGATTGTGTTTAGAACGCTCAGAACGCCGCAGGCTCCTCCTCCTCCTCTTCCTCATCCTCCTCTTCCTCATCCATCACACAGAGCGTCTCCGTCTGCTTCCACTTGTTTTTCCTCTCGCCCTGAGAGCTGAAGCCTGATTGGCCGTCTGCTTGGGCCTTAAACGACCTCCCACATGGCCTCGCCCACACACGGTGACCAACCAATCAGCTCGAGCCGTGCAGGATGAACTCACCTGGCCAGGTTGAAGGCATCGTCGATAAGCCCCGCCCTGTTTCCCACGGAGATGACCTGGAAGAGAAATGTATACCATCAGATCCACTACACCACACACAGAGTACTGATATATCTAAACAAGTATAAAAAGTACACATAAAAGCAACTCAAATTACAGTAATGTGAGTACTTGTAATCCATTACCTGTGGTCTGGTGTGGAGTTGCTGAATCAGCAGTTTCCAGTTCTGGAGGTCGTAGTTGACCCTGAAGTATCCTGTTTGGTTGATGTTGCCTAGCAACCAGCTGTTGTCATCCATCCTCCCCAACCTGTGGATCTCTGAGACAAAATAAAGTTAACTGATGAGCGAGGGGCGGGGCTTCACTCTAACAAAGATTTTGTCTTAAAGGGCCTGTCCTCTGAGGCTGGATCAGTTTATCCTGATATCTGTGCGTTAGCTTCAGCTAACCAAACATTATCTGTACTATGAAGTATATAAGGATGTCAGGCCTGATCACGTGGTTTCAGACTCAATCGGATGTTATCTGCCGATCAGGACTCTGATATATATGTATATTTATTATCATTATAGGGGTGGGTGGTATACCGGTTCATACCAAATACCGGTATATATTTTCGTTATGATATAAATGTTTCATATACCACCGTACCGTATATTGATTACTACGCTGCGTCGCATCAGACCAGAGCTTTTTTAATGTTGCACTGCGAAGGTAAACAGTAGCGCTCTCGTTACCATGGTTACGGTGTAAATGGATAATAAAGCTCTGAAGCTGCAGAACTAGTAGAGCATGATGACACAGCAGAAGTTGTGTCAAAAGGAGGAGGAGCCTGTCTGTTGTTTGGTCAGCAAAACAAGTTGGATGCAGAGCGGAGGTGGAGAGTTAGACACAAGTTCTCAGACGTTTGTGAATAAAGGAGTTCAAACGTATCGTTAGCCTCTCTGCTAACTAGCCTGATGCTAGTGTTTGTGCGCACTGATGTTTGAGGGCGTGTTTGTGTGCTCCACATAAGTGTTTGTTTGCGCGTGTTTGTATGTGTGTGCGCGCTCACGCCAGTGTTTGTGTGATTTGCGTGTGTGTGTGAGAATAGACCATCTTAAGTCAATCTACTGCAGTATTTTCTAAATCAGCGTCTACAGCAGGACGTGCAGGTGTGTTCTAAATCAACCTCTATCTGCAGACCTCACACTTTATTTAATAATACTTTACATGATCTAAACCTGCAATACCAACATGAAGTTGTCATACTTTTCATCATAAAAACATACATTTTAATGTGTGAAACTAAATGAGGAGATTAAACATTAAGAGTTCCTAAAAGTTCATTACTGGCCTTACTTTACAGCACTGTGGTACTTTTATTTTCTTATTTGTTAACATGTCTGTTGGGTATTTTAAGATGAGGCACTATTCATTTTATATTAGACATTTTTATTTAATATTATTTAATCTTACACTAAAGTCTGAAGTGAATTTTCTTTTTAATTTATTGTGTGATTGAAGCTACGTCACAGAAGTGTTCTGTTTAGGGTTGAATGTTAAAATAAGGTGAATAAAATAAATAAGGGACATCGTGTATTTTTGCTTTTCTTTATCTTTTTAATTTATTATAAGTATCAGATCAGGATCAATATCGGCCAATTCTCAAAATCAAAGGACTCTGAGAAAAAAAAAAACCTGATCAGGACATCTGTACTATGAAGCAGGATACAAAACACGTTGACTAACTCATGTGATTTCAGCCTGGTTACGTGAGCGCTCCTGTGACAGGGGGCGGAGCTTACAGCGTCAGACCAATCACAATCACGGAGAAATTGTGGAGAGCAACTTACGTCACAATTGAAGAATAATTCATAACCTGGGCCTAACCAGGTTAAGTGTTCAGCCTAAGTTACCATGACGATTTAACCTCAGTTACCATGACGATTTAGCCTAAGTTACCATTATGATTTAGCTTAAGTTACTATGGTGATTTAAACTCAGTTACCATGGTGATTTAACCTCAGTTACCATGGTGATTTAGCCTAAGTCACCATGGTGATTTAGCCCTATAAGAAGTTAGCCAGCGTCATAGTACAGCACACACTGATTAAATTCAGGAAGTTAGAGAAAGCGAGAGAAGAGGAAATCCAGCTGTGTAGTACAGGTCTTGGGTGTTTACCTGTGTGTGTGTGTGTGTGTGTGTGTGTACCGGTGTTGTTGTTGATCCACAGGAGGCGCTCAGAGTAAACAGACGAGGAGTTTCCCAACGCCACCGTCAGAGGAACCTGCCACTGTAGACTGAGAGAGAGAGAGAGAGAGAGAGAGAGAGAGAGAGAGAGAGACATGTATACATGTTTCAAACATTTATTTCTTATTTCACTCAGCACAAGAACAACCCAACATTAATATCTGATATCAGCCTAAAGAGAAAGAAAAAAAACAGTATGGGATTACATTGTCCTAAAATCTGATATAATACAGTATATATTGTTTTTATTAGATTTTTTGGGTTTATATATAAATACCGTCTACACACCCCCTCAGTTTGTTCCTCCTGCTCAGTTCTACTTTAACACTTTAACACTTTAACACTCTGACACTGGTTTGACATTTTTGTTTCACAGAATGAACAAATAAGTTCTAAAGATGTAGCAGAGACACAAAATAAGACCTGAAACAGAAACAAAGGCTGTGTCCTAATACCCACAGGACAGTCGGACATGTTGATCATATAAGGTAGAAGAAGTTAAGATCAAGGTACGTTTAGATTTTATTATTTTTATTCATTGGTTTATTTAACAGGGACAGTGTACATTAATATCCATACAGAAAATGTACCAGATTTAGCCAGAATGCTAAGATTAAGTTCAGGTTTAACTGGAAATATGTTAACGGTTCCATGTCACACTATTTTTCACCATCATCTCCATGTGTTCTAAAAACTCCAAAAACATTGTTTGAGGTTTTCCAGAGTTTTAGCCTCTGAAAAGTCACTTTCTGAGCAAAAACACAAACGGCCTGATTTGAGGCCTACTTATGCATATTCATGAGTGGGCGTGTCTCTTGATGGGACACTGACTTTCCTACAAAATACAAAATACCCCCAGCCTGTGAGCCAGATAGCAAAATAATAGGTGACATGTAGGAGGTAGCAGCGCACCTTTGGATGAGAGATCATCCATGCTCAGCAGAGCTCAGAGGGAGAGGAGGAAAGGCGTTTACGAGACAGAAAATGGCGCTACGTACAGAGTTGACGTTCCCAGCAGCGCACACTCGACCAAAGCATGTGTGGAACTCATGGATAGGGTAGATAAGATGTTGATTAGTTTAAAGTTAAAGTAAGTTAGAGTTTTAATGTTAGTCTGAGGAGAACAATCTGCAAAAACAGTTTTTCTGTGTGTGTGTGTGTGTGTGTGTGTGTGTGTGTGTGTGTGTATGTGTGTGTGAGACACAATCAAGCAGAGAAAAACCCATTAAGTGCTGCAGCAGCAGCTGGATCAATAGCTCAGCATTTAACCTGCTAGTTCGAAGACGTGAGGCTCTCTCACACGCACGCACACACGCACACACACGCACACACACACACACACACACAGAAGGAGAAACTAAAGTGAGTAACTTTGATGAATCTGAGGAAGATGAACAGTGTTCCTTTGTTGTCTAAACGTTCCAGTTTATTCCAGTTTATTCCAGTTGAACCTGTGACAGACGCTCTGCTCGCTCACAGCGCACACACACAAACGTTTAGTCTCCTCCACAACAAACAGACGGTGCTTAAAGCAGTGAGCTGACAGATGAAGATAAGAGCGAGAGCGAGGACCAATGAGACGCCTTCGCTCTGCAGCCTGTGGTTAGTGAAGGGCAAGAGGAGCGCTTGATTTAAAGAGGAGCGCTTGATTTAAGAGGAGCGCTTGATTTAAAAAGTAAGAGGAGGTGAAGTAATGAAGTGATGAAGTGCTCAGAAATCATTAATGTGATCAAACTAAGGACTTTATTAATAACCACTGATCTGATGAGGATTCACACGCCTCAGGAAGGACGTCTGAGGACAAGGTTTCATGGTTTCTAATGGAAGTTCAACGATCTGATTGTTGGTGGAGCCGCTGAGACGGACCCAGTTCTGGTCCACGGCCCTCAGAGAGGACACACGGAGGACAACATGTGGGCAGGGGCCTAAAGTGGGCCGATGGAAACGCATGGAGAACAAACTCCAGAGGTGAATAAAACATGAGGTCATTGAAATATAAATGAAACATAAATGATGCAGAGGAAGTGAAGAGGGCGGAGCAAAAGCAGAAAAAAACCCTAACTTTTCAGCAGAAAACAGAGTTTGAACAAAAGACGAAGTCTAGGAAGACAAAGAAAAGAAAACATGCAAACTCTGCTCAGAGGGAGGCTGGATTCATAGATCTGGATGGATGGATGGATGGATGGTAAATGGATGGTTGGATGGATGTGCAGTTGGATGTTTGTACGGACGGATGGATGTATGTATGTATGTATGGATGGATGGATGGATGTACAGGTGGATGGATGGACAGATGGTAATAGATGGTTGGATGGATGATTCAATGAACTGATGGAAGGATGGATGTACGGATGGTAGGGTGGTTGGATGGAGAGATTATTGGATGAACTGATGGATGGATGTATGGATGGATGATTGTATGGATAGATGCACAGATGGATGGATGGATGGACAGACTTAATAGATGAACGTATGCTACCTTAGGTTTTTTTTGACTTCCTGTCCGTACAGGAAGTGCTCCTGAGTGACGATGATGTAATGCGTGGGGAGCTGCTGTGATTGGTTCTTGCTGATGGTGATGACGGGGTATCCCATCTGTAGAGTCCACCTGTCCATCATCTCCCCAATGTCTATGTCCCGCCCCTCCGACCGCATGGCCTGGAAACGACACAATAACATGTTACACATAATGCTAACGAGGGGGTGGAGCTAATCAGACAGGAATGACCCGTCACCATGTTGCCATGGTGATGGCTTACCTGAGTCAGTTTGTTCCACAGGTCGTCTCTGGCTGCGTTGCTGTACATGTGACTCAGCAGATAATCCTGTATAATGCACACACACACACACACACACACACACACACACACACACACACACACACACACACACACTATTTCTGAGCTTAGTCAGAAATCTGATGTTTGTGCGAGTCTGTTTTTATTAAAGTGTGTGATAGTCCATGTTAGTGTGTATTTCTGAGTGTATTTCTGTGTGTGTGTCTGTTTCTGAGTGTGCGTCTTGTGTGAGTGTGTCTTCTTGTCAGTGTTTTCATATGTGTATTTCTGTATGAGTTTGTGCTAATTTTTGTGCACGTGTCTAATTATGCGCATGTATTATGAGTGTGTGTGTGTGTGTGCGTGTGTGGGTGAGTGTGTGTGACTTCAAACTAAAACAAGTTTAAAGGCAGAAACATATTTTAAGCAGAACACAAGGAATGCAGACAATCTGTAAAAATGATGTCACATGATGTAACACCAAAGGGAGTTAAAGACACGGAGTGACAGGACCACACACACACACACACACACACACACACACACACACACACACACACACACACACACACACACACACACACACACACACACACACACACACACACACACACACACAGTAAACCTGTCCCGATTTAGCTTTAGAAACTGTCAGTGCAACACAGTTATAACAGGATTCTTGTGTGTGTGTGTGTGTGTGTGTGTGTGTGTGTGTGTGTGTGTGTGTGTGTGTCTTGCATCAGGTTCTTTCTCTGCAGACCTAGTTTCTAATGTGACACCAACACGTCACAGCGTCTCTGGTGTTTTGGTCAAACTGGTGTCCTGTCTATCTAATGACTGACCAACACTAACAAACATGATTACCATGTAGTTTAAAACTCCGGTGGAGTCGCAGAGTGTCAAAGTGTGACAGCTAATGCTAACTAATGCTAACTAGTCAGAGTGTGCTTGTCACTACCCAATCTTTTCAGATCCGTTCAACGCATGATGCATGAAACGCGTCTCCATCCCGTCGGCCTATTTTACGGCAGTTTGTGTTCTATTCAAAGGGCCCATGTTACACTAAATGAACTATTCTGTGCTTTAAACATGATAAAGTGTTATTAGGGCTTCATACACATGTCTAAAGTGTTTTATTCATTGATTCCATCAATCGTTAGGTAGAGGGTGATTTGCTCCTTTCTTACTGCAGGGTGAACACAAACACTTTGCTACAATTATCTTTATTTATATTATCCATTATCCAATTATCCATATTTAAATGTGTTCTATTAAAACATTTAACAAACTTCGTATGGTCAGTTTACATTCAATTATCACGTCCCATTAGCTCTGTTGTGAGGATTGTGAGTGAAGGAAGTGACGTAGTCTACACACAGGAAGTGATGTAGTCTACACACAGGAAGTGACGTAGTCTACACACAGGAAGTGATGCAGTCTACACGCATGCGTTGAAAGGATCTGGTCCGTGAAAGGATTAGGTAGTGACGTGTCTTACGTTGAGTCCTTTCTGGAACAGCGTCCTCCCCATCACGTTGGCCAACATTCGGATCAGTGCTGCCCCCTGCAGGGACCACACAGAACCACACACTCATTTATCTATAAATACTCATATTTACGATATTCATTGTATTATTCAAAGCAGTGGTTCCCAACCTTTTTTTGGATCGTGACCCCATTTTGATATAAAAAAAGTCGTTTTTTAGAATTATTTTTTAATATATTGTATTATAAAGACATATCAGCCAAGATTAGTGATACACTTTGCCAGCTCAGATATTTTCTTTACTGCATTTTATTATTATTATTATTATAATTATTAATAATAATAATAATAATAATAGTCATAATTTAATTTATATTTGACAAATTAAAAATATAGAATACAGTTGTGTAAGATACAATTAAAAAACAACAATAATTAAAAAAAAAGTATTTCTGCTCAGTAATATTTTTTTTAAATCAATTACTAGACATTGCAGGCAAACCTATTTAAATTCCACGAGGGGTCGCGACCCAAAGGTTGAAAAACACTGATTCAAAGTGTTATTTTGTGGCCGTTTCGTGCCTTTTTGTAGGCGATCCAGTCGAAGACACGATCGATGTCCGTCGCCTGCTCCACTTCCTGTGAGATGGGGTGGGAGGAGCTAAGGCCATCCAATAGCATCACCTCATGGAGGACGTCAGTCAGGAAACGCTGCTTCTCCTGGAAACAGTTACGATGTAATTTGACACCAGCATCATTAGAATGTTTGGTGTGTACCTTCTGCTTATTCACTGTATTTTTAATTCTCAATATTTCATTCACTTTAAAGACTAAGTGTATGAATCTTGACCTTTTATTGTCATGTTCATAATTAAATGATCACTTTTTTTGTGCAAAATATAATTAGAATAGAATAGAATAGAATAGAACAGGAAACTGACTCTTATAACCACATATTTTGTATATTTTTTTATCCAGACAAAATCAATGTTCCTATCAATTTTTGGCCAACTCGAGACTGTAGTAACCTCATACCTCACAGCTTATTATTGAAGAAAATGCATAAAAGTGTTTTTTTCATTGAAAAAAAAATTGTTTTTAGGACATGAAGGGCATAACATCTAAAAAAATACAGAAATATAAAGAAAACATTATTTATGGTTAGGTCTGAGGTTGTTGAAAAGACCTGATGTGAAAAAAGTAGGAAAAAATATTAAGAAATGACACTATGAACTTTAATGAATGGTACCATTGTGGTACCTAAGCTCAAAGAGTGTAAGGTTTTTTTTTAATAAATGCTCATAGCTATAAAAGTAATAATGCCTCAAAATAAAATGTTTCTTTGGCTGTAATAACTTCATATCAAATGTTCCACTTGCACCTTATTTTTTAAAAAACAACAAAAAACACACAATTTGTGTTTTTGTCATTGAACTTTTTTGTTTTTATGACAAAAAGGGCATTAAAAAAAATAAATACTGAATATAATAACATCTTTATATCTATGGTTAGGTCTGGAGTTGTTGAAAAGATCTCACGTGAAAAAAAAATATATACAACATTTTTATGAAGGGTAGCTTTTTGGTTGCTAAGCTCAAACAGTGTAATTTTTTTTAATAATACATTACTGTGAACGCGTTAGCCTCGAATTTAGACAAATAAACTAAAACCAAAGTCACGCTTGTAATTTGACACCAGCAGCATGCGTTAGCTCTATATAATCATGCTAATTAACTGACACAAGCTAACTAGTTAGTTTATAGTTACACTGAGACAATAAATCAGATCAAATGAAATCAAAGCATCAATGCTGATGTAATTTGACACCAGCTCCACACGCTGACTTTAAACCAATCTGTGATGATGATGATGATGATGATGATGATGAAGAGGAGTGACGAGGCAGAAAGTGAAACAGTTGGTGAAAGGTTAACAGATGCTACTGAAGGCAGCGGTGAGCGCGTGTGTGTGCGTGTGTGTGTGTGTGTGTGCCTCCACATGTGTTTCCATCTGCTCACTAACGAGCGATCCATCCCACTCTGCAGGTGATTCACTGTCCCCACTAATTAAAGCCGACGTCGCTCTTCAGCTTCACTTTTCACTTCCTTCCCTCCAAATGTAGCTTTTTACTAATTAACTAATGATGTAATTAGTTGTGCAGCCCTAGCCATGCAATGTGTGTGTGTGTGTTTGGAATCCAAACTGAGGTGTGTGTCCTTGGAGGAGGGAAGCAGATATTTAAAACAAATCCAGGAATGAATCCCACTGCACGGATTACAGAGTCCAAACTGACGATTTAATTAGCCTTCATTAAAATTCCTGTCACTTCAGCGCCGGATACTCGACCGGAGCCGAGGGAGCCGCAGAGGAGAGAAATGTGGGAAAGAACGTTCAGAAAAAAGGCCTTAAAGGTGGAGATAGTTTTTCAAAAAATCCAATTAAAAAATAGAATCATTTCCCTTCAGTTACAGAAAAAGTGTTTGCAAACAAACCACTTTTATTTCCTACAAATAAAATGAGGCTGTAAATAAACATTTATGATAGAATAGCAACATTAATACTACAATCCATAAACTGACGTTGTCTGTCTAAAGACAAACAAGTATCAGTTGAACTCCCTCCACCTGAGCATGTCTTTATAGCAACGTAGGAACTCTACACATAAGAAATACACACATCAGTTTACTATCTACTATAGTGTCACTATATCTATATCTGGACTTAGAACCTACTGTATCTATCTAGATATAATAGATACTATATCTAATGTCACATCACATAGAGCGTCACATCATCAGCATATAGAGTCACTCCGCACCAACTAGCTAGTGAATCAAAATAGATCTGTAATAATAATCTGTTGTTTTCTATATTCTCACCCGCCTTAACACCAACTTAATTATTTAATTAATAACAAAAACCTACCCTCATTTATATATGTACAATCTACGTGTGTGTATATACATTAAGGAGACACAGAAGAAAAAAATGTGGGAAACTTTCAGAAAAAAGGCGATAAAGGTGGAGATAGTTTAAAAAAAAATCCACTTTAAAAAAATAATCATTTCCCTTCAGGTACAGGAAAAAGTGTGAGTAAATGGACCATTTTTATTTCCTCCAAATAAAAATGAGGCTGTAGATAAGATCAATGATAGAACAGCAACATAATATACAATCCATATACTGACGTTGTCTATCAGTTCAGCTCCCTCCACCCGAGCATGTCTTTATAGCACCATATGTACTTTACATACTAGTAACATAGTGTACTAGATATACTATCTAGTATATCTATATCTAGATATAACACCTACTATATTTACTGTCACATTACATAGAGCGTCACATCGTCAGCATATAGAGTCACTCCACACACTTAGCTAGTGAATCAAAATATATCATTAATCTGTTGTTTTCTATATTCTCACCACCTTAACACCTACTTAATATAACAAAAACCTACCCTCCTTTATATATGTACACTCAATGTGTGTGTATATACATTGTAAATACATTTCTGTCACTTCAGCACCAGGTACCCAAATACTTGAGAAATGTGGAGAAAAAACGTAAAAAAAAAAAAGGCATTAAAGGTGAAGATAGTTTTAACAAAATAAATAAAAAATCCACTTTAAAAAAAGAATAATTTCCCTTTAGTTACAGGTAAAGTGTGAGCAAATGGGCCACTTTTATTTCCTCCAAATAAAAATGAGGCTGTGGATAACATCTATGATACAATACCAACACAACCAAACATTAATATATAACCCACTTACTGACATTATCTGAGTTTCCATTACCCTTGGAAATGTGCAAAATCTAAATACCACAATTAAAACTGATAATGGAAACATGAATTTCTAAAAAAAAATACTCAAATAACGCTAAAAAGTTTTTACTCTTTCATGAGGAAGTTTTTTCAGACATTTTTATAATGAATTGTATCATTAAAGCTCAATGGAAACACATTTTACATAATTTAACATGACCACTTCTCTCTGAGAAAACATGGCGTGGTACGTGTGGACAGAGGAGGAGACCCAGGCATTTCTTATCATTAGACTTATCAATTATTAGTGTCACATTAGACGTGAAACAACAAAGGAATGTAGAGTGTTCTAAGGAGGTTTGGAGCGTCCGTCTTCCTGCAACTTTCAATGGAAACACCTTCAAATCGCAATTATACTTTGTCGAAATTTGAAAAAAGTGTAATAGAAACAGTTATTATCTGTCCAAATACAAACAAGAATCAGTTTAACTCTCTCTACCCAAGCACGTCTTTAAGTGCTTTACATACAATACACACAGTCTGAAACATTTACTATAGTATTTACTATTTCTATAAAGAGTGTCACATCATCAGCATATAGAGTGATTCTGCACAATTAGCGAGTGAATCAAGATAGGTAATTAATCTGTTATTTTCTATATTCTCACTGCCTTTACACACACTTAATAACTTTATGGATGGACAACAAAAATCTCTCCTTTATCCCCCTTATAGATGGTCCTGTCTCCACATGACTGTTCTTCAATGTTCATGTCTGTGTTCAACCACCTTGAGCTACAGTGGGGGTCCCTGCTCTCTGGGACCTTTATTTTGGAGGGTCCCTGCTCTCTGGAGCCTTTATTGAGAACCACTGATTTAATGCATGCAGTGCGTTCTTTATAACTTCAACTAGTATATTTTTAAAAACTAAAAATCACTATTTTCTCAGAAAATTAAGCCTATTGTCTGTTTTCTGCGTTTCTCTCGTGTCAACTTGTTCCTGGTTTTTTCATGACACATATATCTATGTATATAGAGTCTTTCATTGTTAATTATTTATTTGTTATAATTATGTATAATTTGTAATAATCGTTTTTTTATACATTTGTGTGTTGTCATGGTTTTTTTTAATCTTGATATACTTCCTGTTGTAGCAGGAAAGCG
>NC_041049.1:1629785-1659785 GCF_900634775.1 Gouania willdenowi
ACGTCCCACTTTTCCTGAAGTATTTCCAGGCCAGGTTCCGACCCTGAGGGTTTCTGCCCACGTGGATGATGATCGATCACATCCTGTTCTGGGACGAGGTCAGAGGTCAACGAGAGGTTCAGCAGCCTGAGGAGAAGACCACATTACTGAGACTCACACGGGAATTAGAGGGAGTCACTTAGAGCAGGGGTTCTCAACCTTGGGTCCTGAGGCACTGGAGGGGGTCACCAGATGCATTGAAGAAACTAAGAATATTTTTTGAACAATTTCAGCCAATTTTTTCTTACACACACACACACACACACACGCACACACACACAACACACGCACACACGCACGCGCACACACACACACACACCTGTTGAGCAGGAAGGTGTTGTCAGAGCACGTCAGCCCTCCAACAGATCTTCTTCTCTGAGACGACGCTGGTTGAGTGAAACTTCATCCAGATGAACTCCCACACGTCCTCGTCCATCAGGCTGACGCCCGTGCAGTACCACGTCCCTTATGTTGGGGGGGATCCTGCATTGTAACCATGGAAACATAGGATCACATTGATCACATTTCAGTTTGTAGTTTGAGGTCAAGTTGAAGCCTGAGCTGCACACACACGCACGCACATATGATGCGTGGATCCATTCTAAATTCATGCCACCAGTCCATCGCATGTGTACCTGCCTAACCTGCACTAAACTTACCTACTTAAAGTAGTTAGGTGTGGTGTGAGTGAAGCTAGAGCGGTCAGGAACGCTTCACTATCGAGAACCGTCTGCGTGACATGTGAACACTTAGAAAACATTTCTGGGCGCTTAGGCATAAGCTTGTGTGAGTGTGGGGGGTGGATCGTAAATTTAACACGTCACGCAGACGGTGCTACAGAGCGAAGCTTCTACGTGTGACTAATATATTTATGTTAGTTAGTGTCATCCAGGTGTGGCGTATGTGTGCATATACACTTTAAAGTGTGGCGTCTGTTAACGTGTTAAGGCACATCAAACACACATGCAGACATGACTTGTGTATTGTGCCAGTGTCCCCATTCTAAGTGTAATGTAAATATAGAGTCAGATGTTGGTT
Organism: Gouania willdenowi; assembly: GCF_900634775.1. Classification (NCBI taxonomy): domain Eukaryota; kingdom Metazoa; phylum Chordata; class Actinopteri; order Blenniiformes; family Gobiesocidae; genus Gouania; species Gouania willdenowi. The sequence continues at coordinate 1,630,863 of NC_041049.1, forward strand.
GGATCACAGACGTCTTTGCAGGTGCAGGGTACGCGTTTGAGTACACACACACACACGCCACACACCACACACACACACACACACACACACACCACACACACCACACCTGTTCTTGTTGCTAGAGATCCAGTCGGAGATGAAGGCCACAGCCTGTCTGTGACACTGTTTGTTTCCAAAGCTGCAGGCTAGCATGATGAGTTCTCTCTGCAGCTCCCTGAGGACACACATATGCTAACTGTTAACACAGGCTAACACTTAGCACAGGTTAGCACTGAGCACAAACTACCACTTAGCAAAAGCTAACACTTAGCACAAGCTACCACTTAGCACAGGCTAGCACTTAGCACAGGCTAGCACTTAGCATTAGCCCAACATAATATTTGCATTCTAGATTTTCATTCATTTCACATTTTTCTCACTTTGTGAGTGACAACATGTATCAAATGAAATGGAATAATTTACAATATTATAATAAAGTATAAAAAATATGCTTTCAATTTAAATAAAAAAAATTAATAAAAAAATAAAAATTGGAACATTTAAAATAAAAAAAGAAAAAGAGTTAAAAAAAAAAATTGAAATGAAAATGTACATAAAATGTCACAAATCAATGAAAATGAAATCAGAATTAAATTGAAATAAAAACAGTGTGGAGCTTATTGAAATGATTTCATTGTGAATCATTTTAAAGCTGCAGGACATATTTTTTTTATCAGATAAATCCATAGTTAGGCCTCATTCATCAATAAATCAAAGACCGTTTGCTCTCATCTCCACCATGAACACTCAGTTTGACATTTTCATGCATTGCATTCTGGGATATAGAGACAACATGTTTTCTTAATTCTGACATTACATAAAAAATTTAGTCAACCAATCAGGGTCCTCCTCATCTGGAGAAGTAACACAAGAAATCACAGAAAGAATAAATTAAAAACAACACATGTATCCAGCTACTGGACTCCACATCCCACAATGCAATGCACCAAAACAGTGTTTACGGAGGAAATAAAAATAATTTTTATCTTTTTTTCTTTCGTTTTGGAGTAAATTATGTTGTTTCGCGTTCATCGTTCTTTGTTATTGTCACAAAATCTCAGCATTTGTTTTTGTTAGCATTATCATAGCATTAGCCTAGGGCTGGTTTCAGGTGTTGTGTTGTTTGTACTCAGTCTGGTAGACGCCTGCAGGACGCTGGCCTCAGTCCCCGGACCGTAGTTTGGCCAACCCAGCTGATGGTAGCGAGACGCCACTTGTTTCAGAACGTAGTCCTGTTAACAACACACACACGGACACACCCACACACACGCACGGACACCGCGCAAACACACACACACACACACACACGCACACGCACACACACGCACACACACACACACACACCCACACACACACACACACACACACACACACACACAACACCACACACACCACAACACCACACACACACACACACACACACACCCACACCCCACACACACACCACCACACGCACACAACACCACACACACCCACACACACCACACACACACACACACACTCTCACACACACACACCACTCACACACACGCCACTTACGCACTCACACACACACACACACACACTCACACGCTCACACATACAAACAACACACCACTTACACACCCACACACTCACTTACACCCACACACCCTCACTCACCACACACACACACTCCACACACACACACACACACACACACACACACACACCACACACACACACACACCCACTACACACCCACACACACACACACACACTCACACTCACTTACACACACTCACGTTACACCCCACACACACTCACACCACACACACACTCTCACACACACACACACACACACCTCACTTACACCACTCACTTACTCACTTACACACCACACACACATTTATCAGTTTTTATCTCTCTGACAGTATTCTTTCTCGGATTTTGATGCTCACGCTGAACAGTAGTATTCGTCAGTTCGGTCCAACAGTTTGTCCAGTTGATAAAGTGCTCGACTGGCAGCGTGCCAGGGCAGGAAGGACGTCTCCTCTGGAAGGTAACCAATCAGCTGCAGGGGAACGCCCTGTGGGAGGTACCCAGCCCTAAGGAAAGTGAGAGAGAGAATCATATACTGTGCTCAATCATTTTTGGTTAGCTTAGCACGTAGCGACCAGTTCCACATGTTTGGTTAGCTTAACATGTAGCCACTAGTACCACATGCTTGGTTAGCTTAGCACTTAGCGACCAGTCCCACATGTTTGGTTAGCTTAGCACTTAACGACCAGTTCCACATGTTTGGTTAGCTTAGCACTTAGCGACCAGTCCCAACATGTTTGGGTTTAACTTAGCATGTACCTCCCGTCGCCTACATGTTTGTTTAGTCTTAGCACGTAGCAACCACTCCCACATGTTTGGGTTAGCTTAGCATGTAGCCTCCGGTCCCACATGTTTGGGTTAGCTTAGCATGTAGCCTCCAGTCCCAGTGTGTTTGTGTTTAGCTTAGTATGTAGGGATTAGTTCCAGGAGCTCCGACTTCAGGTAGCGTTCAATGTCACTTTTTCAAGTAGGAGGTGTTTCCCTGAGCCTGGTTCTCATGGAGACATCAGCTGTGCTCATTGTTCTTGATCCTCTGTCTGATTGGACGACAGCTTGTTAGCATCGTTAGCAGCTTCATTAAGGGACACTTAATGTTTGTCCTTTAGCAATTAGCACGGATCAGTGGGGAGCTAATGTGGGGAATGCTGCACACACACACACACACACACACACACACACACACACACACACACACACACACACACACACACACACACACACACACACACACACACACACACACACACACACACACACACACACACACACACGCTGTTCTATCGTTCTATCTCCTCTAGTTTGTTTTTTTGGGATTGTCTTTTCATGGTTTTAATGTAATTTTATGTCTTTTGTGTGTTTTTGTAGCTTTTAGTCTGCTTTTGTTCAGTTTTATGTCTTTTTGTGGTTGTTGTTTATATTTCGGCATTATTTTTTAAATTGTGTTGCGTCTTTTAGGTTTATTTTGTCTATTTTCCATGTGGTTTTGTGTGTTTTTGTGATTACTTAGCATCTTTTGGCCTAAAAAAGTGTCTTTTTTGGTTTGTTTTGTGTTGCATTTTGTATTTTAGTCTAATTTTGTGGATAGTTTTTGTCAATTTGGGGATTTTTTGTGACGCTTTCTTGCAGTTTTGTATGTTTTTGCAGTTGTTGTGTTGTGTTCTAATTTTTTTGTCTTTTTCAGTTATTTTGTGTAATTTTCCAGTGTTTTTGTGTGTTACATTATGACAGAGTGAAGTTAAGGACCAGATAAACTGACTCAGATGTTGGGCTACGTTAACATCAGGCCTGCTGTCATAATATTATGGCTGATCAGTGCTTTTAAAAGCCTTAAGTGTCACAATAATTAGATGCTCTTATTGTGAAGGGCTGCTGCAATGTTAGGGCTGCCATGGCAACAGATGCAGAGGCTGTGCTGCTGTCAGACTGGATAGGAGCAGTCGTACGCACACACACACACACACACACTGATGGAGTGGTCTCGAGCTGTTGCTCATTCAACATGACAGCCCACAGATGCTCAGATGGAGAACACTGAGGGAGATTGTGTTTAGAACGCTCAGAACGCCGCAGGCTCCTCCTCCTCCTCTTCCTCATCCTCCTCTTCCTCATCCATCACACAGAGCGTCTCCGTCTGCTTCCACTTGTTTTTTCCTCTCGCCCTGAGAGCTGAAGCCTGATTGGCCGTCTGCTTGGGCCTTAAACGACCTCCCACATGGCCTCGCCCACACACGGTGACCAACCAATCAGCTCGAGCCGTGCAGGATGAACTCACCTGGCCAGGTTGAAGGCATCGTCGATAAGCCCCGCCCTGTTTCCCACGGAGATGACCTGGAAGAGAAATGTATACCATCAGATCCACTACAACCACACACAGAGTACTGATATATCTAAACAAGTATAAAAAGTACACATAAAAGCAACTCAAATTACAGTAATGTGAGTACTTGTAATCCATTACCTGTGGTCTGGTGTGGAGTTGCTGAATCAGCAGTTTCCAGTTCTGGAGGTCGTAGTTGACCCTGAAGTATCCTGTTGGTTGATGTTGCCTAGCAACCAGCTGTTGTCATCCATCCTCCCCAACCTGTGGATCTCTGAGACAAAATAAAGTTAACTGATGAGCGAGGGGCGGGGCTTCACTCTAACAAAGATTTTGTCTTAAAGGGCCTGTCCTCTGAGGCTGGATCAGTTTATCCTGATATCTGTGCGTTAGCTTCAGCTAACCAAACATTATCTGTACTATGAAGTATATAAGGATGTCAGGCCTGATCACGTGGTTTCAGACTCAATCGGATGTTATCTGCCGATCAGGACTCTGATATATATGTATATTTATTATCATTATAGGGGTGGGTGGTATACCGGTTCATACCAAATACCGGTATATATTTTCGTTATGATATAAATGTTTCATATACCACAGTACCGTATATTGATTACTACGCTGCGTCGCATCAGACCAGAGCTTTTTTAATGTTGCACTGCGAAGGTAAACAGTAGCGCTCTCGTTACCATGGTTACGGTGTAAATGGATAATAAAGCTCTGAAGCTGCAGAACTAGTAGAGCATGATGACACAGCAGAAGTTGTGTCAAAAGGAGGAGGAGCCTGTCTGTTGTTTGGTCAGCAAAACAAGTTGGATGCAGAGCGGAGGTGGAGAGTTAGACACAAGTTCTCAGACGTTTGTGAATAAAGGAGTTCAAACGTATCGTTAGCCTCTCTGCTAACTAGCCTGATGCTAGTGTTTGTGCGCACTGATGTTTGAGGGCGTGTTTGTGTGCTCCACATAAGTGTTTGTTTGCGCGTGTTTGTATGTGTGTGCGCGCTCACGCCAGTGTTTGTGTGATTTGCGTGTGTGTGTGAGAATAGACCATCTTAAGTCAATCTACTGCAGTATTTTCTAAATCAGCGTCTACAGCAGGACGTGCAGGTGTGTTCTAAATCAACCTCTATCTGCAGACCTCACACTTTATTTAATAATACTTTACATGATCTAAACCTGCAATACCAACATGAAGTTGTCATACTTTTCATCATAAAAACATACATTTTAATGTGTGAAACTAAATGAGGAGATTAAACATTAAGAGTTCCTAAAAGTTCATTACTGGCCTTACTTTACAGCACTGTGGTACTTTTATTTTCTTATTTGTTAACATGTCTGTTGGGTATTTTAAGATGAGGCACTATTCATTTTATATTAGACATTTTTATTTAATATTATTTAATCTTACACTAAAGTCTGAAGTGAATTTTCTTTTTAATTTATTGTGTGATTGAAGCTACGTCACAGAAGTGTTCTGTTTAGGGTTGAATGTTAAAATAAGGTGAATAAAATAAATAAGGGACATCGTGTATTTTTGCTTTTCTTTATCTTTTAATTTATTATAAGTATCAGATCAGGATCAATATCGGCCAATTCTCAAAATCAAAGGACTCTGAGAAAAAAAAAAACCTGATCAGGACATCTGTACTATGAAGCAGGATACAAACACGTTGACTAACTCATGTGATTTCAGCCTGGTTACGTGAGCGCTCCTGTGACAGGGGGCGGAGCTTACAGCGTCAGACCAATCACAATCACGGAGAAATTGTGGAGAGCAACTTACGTCACAATTGAAGAATAATTCATAACCTGGGCCTAACCAGGTTAAGTGTTCAGCCTAAGTTACCATGACGATTTAACCTCAGTTACCATGACGATTTAGCCTAAGTTACCATTATGATTTAGCTTAAGTTACTATGGTGATTTAAACTCAGTTACCATGGTGATTTAACCTCAGTTACCATGGTGATTTAGCCTAAGTCACCATGGTGATTTAGCCCTATAAGAAGTTAGCCAGCGTCATAGTACAGCACACACTGATTAAATTCAGGAAGTTAGAGAAAGCGAGAGAAGAGGAAATCCAGCTGTGTAGTACAGGTCTTGGGTGTTTACCTGTGTGTGTGTGTGTGTGTGTGTGTGTACCGGTGTTGTTGTTGATCCACAGGAGGCGCTCAGAGTAAACAGACGAGGAGTTTCCCAACGCCACCGTCAGAGGAACCTGCCACTGTAGACTGAGAGAGAGAGAGAGAGAGAGAGAGAGAGAGAGAGAGAGACATGTATACATGTTTCAAACATTTATTTCTTATTTCACTCAGCACAAGAACAACCCAACATTAATATCTGATATCAGCCTAAAGAGAAAGAAAAAAAACAGTATGGGATTACATTGTCCTAAAATCTGATATAATACAGTATATATTGTTTTTATTAGATTTTTTGGGTTTATATATAAATACCGTCTACACACCCCCTCAGTTTGTTCCTCCTGCTCAGTTCTACTTTAACACTTTAACACTTTAACACTCTGACACTGGTTTGACATTTTTGTTTCACAGAATGAACAAATAAGTTCTAAAGATGTAGCAGAGACACAAAATAAGACCTGAAACAGAAACAAAGGCTGTGTCCTAATACCCACAGGACAGTCGGACATGTTGATCATATAAGGTAGAAGAAGTTAAGATCAAGGTACGTTTAGATTTTATTATTTTTATTCATTGGTTTATTTAACAGGGACAGTGTACATTAATATCCATACAGAAAATGTACCAGATTTAGCCAGAATGCTAAGATTAAGTTCAGGTTTAACTGGAAATATGTTAACGGTTCCATGTCACACTATTTTTCACCATCATCTCCATGTGTTCTAAAAACTCCAAAAACATTGTTTGAGGTTTTCCAGAGTTTTAGCCTCTGAAAAGTCACTTTCTGAGCAAAAACACAAACGGCCTGATTTGAGGCCTACTTATGCATATTCATGAGTGGGCGTGTCTCTTGATGGGACACTGACTTTCCTACAAAATACAAAATACCCCCAGCCTGTGAGCCAGATAGCAAAATAATAGGTGACATGTAGGAGGTAGCAGCGCACCTTTGGATGAGAGATCATCTATGCTCAGCAGAGCTCAGAGGGAGAGGAGGAAAGGCGTTTACGAGACAGAAAATGGCGCTACGTACAGAGTTGACGTTCCCAGCAGCGCACACTCGACCAAAGCATGTGTGGAACTCATGGATAGGGTAGATAAGATGTTGATTAGTTTAAAGTTAAAGTAAGTTAGAGTTTTAATGTTAGTCTGAGGAGAACAATCTGCAAAAACAGTTTTTCTGTGTGTGTGTGTGTGTGTGTGTGTGTGTGTGTGTGTGTGTGTATGTGTGTGTGAGACACAATCAAGCAGAGAAAAACCCATTAAGTGCTGCAGCAGCAGCTGGATCAATAGCTCAGCATTTAACCTGCTAGTTCGAAGACGTGAGGCTCTCTCACACGCACGCACACACGCACACACACGCACACACACACACACACACACACAGAAGGAGAAACTAAAGTGAGTAACTTTGATGAATCTGAGGAAGATGAACAGTGTTCCTTTGTTGTCTAAACGTTCCAGTTTATTCCAGTTTATTCCAGTTGAACCTGTGACAGACGCTCTGCTCGCTCACAGCGCACACACACAAACGTTTAGTCTCCTCCACAACAAACAGACGGTGCTTAAAGCAGTGAGCTGACAGATGAAGATAAGAGCGAGAGCGAGGACCAATGAGACGCCTTCGCTCTGCAGCCTGTGGTTAGTGAAGGGCAAGAGGAGCGCTTGATTTAAAGAGGAGCGCTTGATTTAAGAGGAGCGCTTGATTTAAAAAGTAAGAGGAGGTGAAGTAATGAAGTGATGAAGTGCTCAGAAATCATTAATGTGATCAAACTAAGGACTTTATTAATAACCACTGATCTGATGAGGATTCACACGCCTCAGGAAGGACGTCTGAGGACAAGGTTTCATGGTTTCTAATGGAAGTTCAACGATCTGATTGTTGGTGGAGCCGCTGAGACGGACCCAGTTCTGGTCCACGGCCCTCAGAGAGGACACACGGAGGACAACATGTGGGCAGGGGCCTAAAGTGGGCCGATGGAAACGCATGGAGAACAAACTCCAGAGGTGAATAAAACATGAGGTCATTGAAATATAAATGAAACATAAATGATGCAGAGGAAGTGAAGAGGGCGGAGCAAAAGCAGAAAAAAACCCTAACTTTTCAGCAGAAAACAGAGTTTGAACAAAAGACGAAGTCTAGGAAGACAAAGAAAAGAAAACATGCAAACTCTGCTCAGAGGGAGGCTGGATTCATAGATCTGGATGGATGGATGGATGGATGGTAAATGGATGGTTGGATGGATGTGCAGTTGGATGTTTGTACGGACGGATGGATGTATGTATGTATGTATGGATGGATGGATGGATGTACAGGTGGATGGATGGACAGATGGTAATAGATGGTTGGATGGATGATTCAATGAACTGATGGAAGGATGGATGTACGGATGGTAGGGTGGTTGGATGGAGAGATTATTGGATGAACTGATGGATGGATGTATGGATGGATGATTGTATGGATAGATGCACAGATGGATGGATGGATGGACAGACTTAATAGATGAACGTATGCTACCTTAGGTTTTTTTTGACTTCCTGTCCGTACAGGAAGTGCTCCTGAGTGACGATGATGTAATGCGTGGGGAGCTGCTGTGATTGGTTCTTGCTGATGGTGATGACGGGGTATCCCATCTGTAGAGTCCACCTGTCCATCATCTCCCCAATGTCTATGTCCCGCCCCTCCGACCGCATGGCCTGGAAACGACACAATAACATGTTACACATAATGCTAACGAGGGGGTGGAGCTAATCAGACAGGAATGACCCGTCACCATGTTGCCATGGTGATGGCTTACCTGAGTCAGTTTGTTCCACAGGTCGTCTCTGGCTGCGTTGCTGTACATGTGACTCAGCAGATAATCCTGTATAATGCACACACACACACACACACACACACACACACACACACACACACACACACACACACACACACACTATTTCTGAGCTTAGTCAGAAATCTGATGTTTGTGCGAGTCTGTTTTTATTAAAGTGTGTGATAGTCCATGTTAGTGTGTATTTCTGAGTGTATTTCTGTGTGTGTGTCTGTTTCTGAGTGTGCGTCTTGTGTGAGTGTGTCTTCTTGTCAGTGTTTTCATATGTGTATTTCTGTATGAGTTTGTGCTAATTTTTGTGCACGTGTCTAATTATGCGCATGTATTATGAGTGTGTGTGTGTGTGTGCGTGTGTGGGTGAGTGTGTGTGACTTCAAACTAAAACAAGTTTAAAGGCAGAAACATATTTTAAGCAGAACACAAGGAATGCAGACAATCTGTAAAAATGATGTCACATGATGTAACACCAAAGGGAGTTAAAGACACGGAGTGACAGGACCACACACACACACACACACACACACACACACACACACACACACACACACACACACACACACACACACACACACACACACACACACACACACACACACACACACAGTAAACCTGTCCCGATTTAGCTTTAGAAACTGTCAGTGCAACACAGTTATAACAGGATTCTTGTGTGTGTGTGTGTGTGTGTGTGTGTGTGTGTGTGTGTGTGTGTGTGTGTGTGTCTTGCATCAGGTTCTTTCTCTGCAGACCTAGTTTCTAATGTGACACCAACACGTCACAGCGTCTCTGGTGTTTTGGTCAAACTGGTGTCCTGTCTATCTAATGACTGACCAACACTAACAAACATGATTACCATGTAGTTTAAAACTCCGGTGGAGTCGCAGAGTGTCAAAGTGTGACAGCTAATGCTAACTAATGCTAACTAGTCAGAGTGTGCTTGTCACTACCCAATCTTTTCAGATCCGTTCAACGCATGATGCATGAAACGCGTCTCCATCCCGTCGGCCTATTTTACGGCAGTTTGTGTTCTATTCAAAGGGCCCATGTTACACTAAATGAACTATTCTGTGCTTTAAACATGATAAAGTGTTATTAGGGCTTCATACACATGTCTAAAGTGTTTTATTCATTGATTCCATCAATCGTTAGGTAGAGGGTGATTTGCTCCTTTCTTACTGCAGGGTGAACACAAACACTTTGCTACAATTATCTTTATTTATATTATCCATTATCCAATTATCCATATTTAAATGTGTTCTATTAAAACATTTAACAAACTTCGTATGGTCAGTTTACATTCAATTATCACGTCCCATTAGCTCTGTTGTGAGGATTGTGAGTGAAGGAAGTGACGTAGTCTACACACAGGAAGTGATGTAGTCTACACACAGGAAGTGACGTAGTCTACACACAGGAAGTGATGCAGTCTACACGCATGCGTTGAAAGGATCTGGTCCGTGAAAGGATTAGGTAGTGACGTGTCTTACGTTGAGTCCTTTCTGGAACAGCGTCCTCCCCATCACGTTGGCCAACATTCGGATCAGTGCTGCCCCCTGCAGGGACCACACAGAACCACACACTCATTTATCTATAAATACTCATATTTACGATATTCATTGTATTATTCAAAGCAGTGGTTCCCAACCTTTTTTGGATCGTGACCCCATTTTGATATAAAAAAAGTCGTTTTTTAGAATTATTTTTTAATATATTGTATTATAAAGACATATCAGCCAAGATTAGTGATACACTTTGCCAGCTCAGATATTTTCTTTACTGCATTTTATTATTATTATTATTATAATTATTAATAATAATAATAATAATAATAGTCATAAATTAATTTATATTTGACAAATTAAAAATATAGAATACAGTTGTGTAAGATACAATTAAAAAACAACAATAATTAAAAAAAAAAGTATTTCTGCTCAGTAATATTTTTTTTAAATCAATTACTAGACATTGCAGGCAAACCTATTTAAATTCCACGAGGGGTCGCGACCCAAAGGTTGAAAAACACTGATTCAAAGTGTTATTTTGTGGCCGTTTCGTGCCTTTTTGTAGGCGATCCAGTCGAAGACACGATCGATGTCCGTCGCCTGCTCCACTTCCTGTGAGATGGGGTGGGAGGAGCTAAGGCCATCCAATAGCATCACCTCATGGAGGACGTCAGTCAGGAAACGCTGCTTCTCCTGGAAACAGTTACGATGTAATTTGACACCAGCATCATTAGAATGTTTGGTGTGTACCTTCTGCTTATTCACTGTATTTTTAATTCTCAATATTTCATTCACTTTAAAGACTAAGTGTATGAATCTTGACCTTTTATTGTCATGTTCATAATTAAATGATCACTTTTTTTGTGCAAAATATAATAGAATAGAATAGAATAGAATAGAACAGGAAACTGACTCTTATAACCACATATTTTGTATATTTTTTTATCCAGACAAAATCAATGTTCCTATCAATTTTTGGCCAACTCGAGACTGTAGTAACCTCATACCTCACAGCTTATTATTGAAGAAAATGCATAAAGTGTTTTTTTCATTGAAAAAAAAATTGTTTTTAGGACATGAAGGGCATAACATCTAAAAAAAATACAGAAATATAAAGAAAACATTATTTATGGTTAGGTCTGAGGTTGTTGAAAAGACCTGATGTGAAAAAAGTAGGAAAAAATATTAAGAAATGACACTATGAACTTTAATGAATGGTACCATTGTGGTACCTAAGCTCAAAGAGTGTAAGGTTTTTTTTTAATAAATGCTCATAGCTATAAAAGTAATAATGCCTCAAAATAAAATGTTTCTTTGGCTGTAATAACTTCATATCAAATGTTCCACTTTGCACCTTATTTTTTAAAAAAACAACAAAAAACACACAATTTGTGTTTTTGTCATTGAACTTTTTTGTTTTTATGACAAAAAGGGCATTAAAAAAAATAAATACTGAAATATAATAACATCTTTATATCTATGGTTAGGTCTGGAGTTGTTGAAAAGATCTCACGTGAAAAAAAAATATATACAACATTTTTATGAAGGGTAGCTTTTTGGTTGCTAAGCTCAAACAGTGTAATTTTTTTTAATAATACATTACTGTGAACGCGTTAGCCTCGAATTTAGACAAATAAACTAAAACAAAGTCACGCTTTGTAATTTGACACCAGCAGCATGCGTTAGCTCTATATAATCATGCTAATTAACTGACACAAGCTAACTAGTTAGTTTATAGTTACACTGAGACAATAAATCAGATCAAATGAAATCAAAGCATCAATGCTGATGTAATTTGACACCAGCTCCACACGCTGACTTTAAACCAATCTGTGATGATGATGATGATGATGATGATGATGAAGAGGAGTGACGAGGCAGAAAGTGAAACAGTTGGTGAAAGGTTAACAGATGCTACTGAAGGCAGCGGTGAGCGCGTGTGTGTGCGTGTGTGTGTGTGTGTGTGCCTCCACATGTGTTTCCATCTGCTCACTAACGAGCGCTCCATCCACTCTGCAGGTGATTCACTGTCCCCACTAATTAAAGCCGACGTCGCTCTCAGCTTCACTTTTCACTTCCTTCCCTCCAAATGTAGCTTTTTACTAATTAACTAATGATGTAATTAGTTGTGCAGCCCTAGCCATGCAATGTGTGTGTGTGTGTTTGGAATCCAAACTGAGGTGTGTGTCCTTGGAGGAGGGAAGCAGATATTTAAAACAAATCCAGGAATGAATCCCACTGCACGGATACAGAGTCCAAACTGACAGATTTAATTAGCCTTCATTAAAATTCCTGTCACTTCAGCGCCGGATACTCGACCGGAGCCGAGGGAGCCGCAGAGGAGAGAAATGTGGGAAAGAACGTTCAGAAAAAAGGCCTTAAAGGTGGAGATAGTTTTCAAAAAATCCAATTAAAAAAATAGAATCATTTCCCTTCAGTTACAGAAAAAAGTGTTTGCAAACAAACCACTTTTATTTCCTACAAATAAAAATGAGGCTGTAAATAACATTTATGATAGAATAGCAACATAATATACAATCCATAAACTGACGTTGTCTGTCTAAAGACAAACAAGTATCAGTTGAACTCCCTCCACCTGAGCATGTCTTTATAGCAACGTAGGAACTCTACACATAAGAAATACACACATCAGTTTACTATCTACTATAGTGTCTACTATATCTATATCTGGACTTAGAACCTACTGTATCTATCTAGATATAATAGATACTATATCTAATGTCACATCACATAGAGCGTCACATCATCAGCATATAGAGTCACTCCGCACAACTAGCTAGTGAATCAAAATAGATCTGTAATAATAATCTGTTGTTTTCTATATTCTCACCGCCTTAACACCAACTTAATTATTTAATTAATAACAAAAACCTACCCTCATTTATATATGTACAATCTACGTGTGTGTATATACATTAAGGAGACACAGAAGAAAAAAATGTGGGAAACTTTCAGAAAAAAGGCGATAAAGGTGGAGATAGTTTAAAAAAAAATCCACTTTAAAAAAATAATCATTTCCCTTCAGGTACAGGAAAAAGTGTGAGTAAATGGACCATTTTTATTTCCTCCAAATAAAAATGAGGCTGTAGATAAGATCAATGATAGAACAGCAACATAATATACAATCCATATACTGACGTTGTCTATCAGTTCAGCTCCCTCCACCCGAGCATGTCTTTATAGCACCATATGTACTTTACATACTAGTAACATAGTGTACTAGATATACTATCTAGTATATCTATATCTAGATATAACACCTACTATATTTACTGTCACATTACATAGAGCGTCACATCGTCAGCATATAGAGTCACTCCACACACTTAGCTAGTGAATCAAAATATATCATTAATCTGTTGTTTTCTATATTCTCACCACCTTAACACCTACTTAATATAACAAAAACCTACCCTCCTTTATATATGTACACTCAATGTGTGTGTATATACATTGTAAATACATTTCTGTCACTTCAGCACCAGGTACCCAAATACTTGAGAAATGTGGAGAAAAAACGTAAAAAAAAAAAAGGCATTAAAGGTGAAGATAGTTTTAACAAAATAAATAAAAAATCCACTTTAAAAAAAGAATAATTTCCCTTTAGTTACAGGTAAAAGTGTGAGCAAATGGGCCACTTTTATTTCCTCCAAATAAAAATGAGGCTGTGGATAACATCTATGATACAATACCAACACAACCAAACATTAATATATAACCCACTTACTGACATTATCTGAGTTTCCATTACCCTTGGAAATGTGCAAAATCTAAATACCACAATTAAAACTGATAATGGAAACATGAATTTCTAAAAAAAAATACTCAAATAACGCTAAAAAGTTTTTACTCTTTCATGAGGAAGTTTTTTCAGACATTTTTATAATGAATTGTATCATTAAAGCTCAATGGAAACACATTTTACATAATTTAACATGACCACTTCTCTCTGAGAAAACATGGCGTGGTACGTGTGGACAGAGGAGGAGACCCAGGCATTTCTTATCATTAGACTTATCAATTATTAGTGTCACATTAGACGTGAAACAACAAAGGAATGTAGAGTGTTCTAAGGAGGTTTGGAGCGTCCGTCTTCCTGCAACTTTCAATGGAAACACCTTCAAATCGCAATTATACTTTGTCGAAATTTGAAAAAAGTGTAATAGAAACAGTTATTATCTGTCCAAATACAACAAGAATCAGTTTAACTCTCTCTACCCAAGCACGTCTTTAAGTGCTTTACATACAATACACACAGTCTGAAACATTTACTATAGTATTTACTATTTCTATAAAGAGTGTCACATCATCAGCATATAGAGTGATTCTGCACAATTAGCGAGTGAATCAAGATAGGTAATTAATCTGTTATTTTCTATATTCTCACTGCCTTTACACACACTTAATAACTTTATGGATGGACAACAAAAATCTCTCCTTTATCCCCCTTATAGATGGTCCTGTCTCCACATGACTGTTCTTCAATGTTCATGTCTGTGTTCAACCACCTTGAGCTACAGTGGGGGTCCCTGCTCTCTGGGACCTTTATTTTGGAGGGTCCCTGCTCTCTGGAGCCTTTATTGAGAACCACTGATTTAATGCATGCAGTGCGTTCTTTATAACTTCAACTAGTATATTTTTAAAAACTAAAAATCACTATTTTCTCAGAAAATTAAGCCTATTGTCTGTTTTCTGCGTTTCTCTCGTGTCAACTTGTTCCTGGTTTTTTCATGACACATATATCTATGTATATAGAGTCTTTCATTGTTAATTATTTATTTGTTATAATTATGTATAATTTGTAATAATCGTTTTTTTATACATTTGTGTGTTGTCATGGTTTTTTTTAATCTTGATATACTTCCTGTTGTAGCAGGAAAGAGCGGCTGCTTCCTGTATCAGCTCAGCACACGCTCCTCTGCACGGTCGTGTCGCTTTAATGGAAAGAAAGTGTTTCTCCAAAGACGAGACGCTCCACATCCGTCATTTATTCCTCACACGGCGTCTTATTAGAATAACACGGAGAGGAAAGGGAGCGCGATAAAGACTCAGTCTCCATTTCTCACTGGTTCTAAGTGAATTAGAAAACAGGCTTCAGAAATGTGATTATCTGATCTGAGTCACGCAGAATTTAGAATACTAACAATAACACAGTTTGTTTTTGTTCTCATTTGATAGATTTTTCTCTTATTTTGTGTGTTGTCATATTGTGTATTTTTATGTTTAAACGTTTATTTCTGTTGTTGTTTGATGTCGTATTGTATATTATCTCTTATTTTGTGAGTCATTTTGAGTATAGTTGTTGTCATTTTGCATATTTTTCTGTCAATTTGAGTATTTTTTGTTTGTTGCCATGTGTGTTATGAGTCATATTGTGTATTTTTGTTGTCATATTGTATATTTTTCTATAATTTTGTTAATTTCTGTTGTCGTGTTGTGAGTTTTTTCTGAATGTTTGCTCTCTCACTGTAAATATTTGGTTATTTCTTCTATTATTTTGTTTCTTTTTGTTGTTGTTTTGTGTGTTTGATTTTGTATTGTGTATTTTTTTTCTCATTTTGTGTAATTCTTTTGTCCTTCTGTGTGTTTTTAAAGTCATTTTGAGTATAATTGTTGTAATTTTGTATTGTTCTCTGTCAATGTTAGTATTTTGGTTGTTGCTTTGTGTGTTATGAGTCATTTTATGCATTTTTGTTGTCATATTGTGTATTTTTCTATCATTTTGTTTATTTCTGTTGTTGTTGTTCTGTGTATCATGTATTTTGTGTGTTTACATTGGGGCCCACTGAAAATTTGCCCAATGGTCACATGTGGTCCCTACGCCACCAGTTGCATATGTCTTAAAAAGAATGTGCAAAGTGAAGAAGAAGAAGAAGAAGAAGAAGAAGAAGAAGAAGAAGAAGAAGAAGAAGAAGAAGAAGAAGAAGAAGAAGAAGAAGAAGAAGAAGAAGAAGAAGAAGAAGAAGAAGAAGAAGAAGAAGAAGAAGAAGAAGAAGAAGAAACACTCACCATGTTCCACTTTGGGAAGAGAAAGTCCGTCCCCACGTACTCGAAGAAATGAGCGAATCCTTCTTTGAGCCAAACGTCCTCCCACCACATGGGGGTCACCAGGTCCCCGAACCACTGGAGACACACAAAGGAGGTCAAGGAACCACTGGAGACACACAGAGGAGGTCATAGGATCTAAACTGATGTCCATCAGAAGAGCTAAATGAGCTAAATACGTGTTGTGAGCTGTAGATCATGCCACACACACACACACACACACACACACACACACACACACACACACACGCACACACACACACACACACACGCACACACACACACACACACACACACACACACACACACACACACACACACACACACACACACACACACACACACACCAGTCACAGCGTAACCAACTGACATTATTTACTTTCATCTGGTTTGAGATTCTGAAAAGTTCACTTTTTGAAAGATTTGTTTCTTCTCTGAAAAATACAGAAGCTCAGATTCTCCGTGATCAGGGAAAACACACATTTAAACTTTATTACTGAATGTGTTTATAGTTTATAGCAAACGCACAAACACCAAAATGTCAAATTTTGCTCATAATCTTGTTTTATTTCATTTCATCTCTAAAGCCTCACTTCCATGTTTTGGGAACATTTCACTCATTTCCAGGATGTTTTCCCAGTCAAACTGTGGCTGAATATTTACAAGTAAAGCAAATTTCTTAGCACGTAATGTGGCGTGACTTCAGCGTAACCTTCTCGTAAATTATTTGAAGCATATTAATATGAAATGAAGCTATTTGGTACGATTCCAGGAAGTTTAATCACCAGTCAAGGCTAAAGTAAACAGGAAATGGAAACCAAATGGAAACTCTGAAACAGCATTAAGGAAATATGTTGTCAATGTTTGTGCCTCAGACGGAGAAAAGATGAGAGAAGGAAAGTTTGAGCTCAAAACAACAAGGAAACAAAAAAATAAGATTCTGATTCAGCATCACAGAGGTTTTCAAGTAGCAGTGGGAAAAGCTCGAACACACACACACACACACACACACACACACACACACACACACACACACACACTGCCTGCGGCGCTGCAGGATGAGCTCATGGCTCAGAGTTCTTGGATTACACAGAAATAGTGTCGGTGTCACTTTGGATGTCACGGAGAAACTGGTCGAACATAGAAAAACAGGACAGGAAGTGAGAGATAGCACATGTTCCCAACGTTCAGTGTCTACGCTGCACAGATCTACACTCCAAACGTACCAAAGCATTTGATTGGCTCTTATTTTAGTCGATCCGTTGACTGGGAAAGTCTTTGATGGTTATTTGTGACCTCCGACCCCTCACTATGTTCCTCTGACTGATGTTTGAAACACTTTGAAGATGTTTCTGCTGCACAAACGTTCATTATTCACGGCGATATTTTTAAGTCTCTTGCTGACTTTCGTCTGACACGTGGCTTCAAAGTGTCAAATTAAAACAAATCAAGAACACGTTCATCATGAAACACAATGACAAAAGTAATTACAACAAATGAAAGAAACCAAAAGCTAATGAAACAAAGAGTCGACCGATCCCGTACAGTAGGTGGTGATGTTCACCTATTCAGAGCAATGCTCTTTTAATAATAATGGGGGTTCTTCCCTCTGTAATGGAGAGCTCTTTTTGTGTCAGGAGGCTCTCCTTTGTCATGGGGGGGGTCCTCTGTGACAAGGTGGTGGTGGGGTGTGGGGGGCTGTAATGGGAGGCTCTCTTTTGTGACGGGGAGCTATCCTCTGTAATGGGGGGCTCTCCTTTGCTTGTTTCAGAGCGGATGTGAGAACATTGTGATAAATCATGAGTGTCCAGGTCTCCTGGACTCATAAACTCATAAACACACAAACATCATCCATAAATCATCGTTTGTCATCAATAAAACAGTGAATTGCAGCGAGGTGAACGTGTGAATTATTCACAGCTTCAAAATCACCATTCAAACTTTCTGTGGAGTCAACAATAATCTCAAATTAAAAGTTTTATAGTGAAAAGCTATTATTTTAAAGCAACTTTGGCCCCAGAAGGTGAAGAGGGTTGAGGGGGCGGCGCCCCATGCAGGAGCTAAACACTATTAATAACACTTTAATCAGATCTGTGAGCTCAGAATATAGTGGCTCATTTCTAAATCAACACAACAAACACAAAAATACTCCATCAGGATTCATTTCACTTGGTTGTAATTACATGTTTGTCCTGCAGAGGTCGTTAAAAACACTAATAATGCACCGATACACAGTTTTATCTGTTTTTATGTTGTCGTTTTGTGGTTTTTAGGGGATATCTCATATACTGTGTTGCATGTTTTTATGTGTCACATGATGTGTGTTATTTTGTGTTATTGTGTTGTTTCCCACACGTTTGCATTACCTTAGCATGTCGCGGCACCGGCTGAGCGGGATCAAATAATAAAGGGGCGGGGCTATGTTTCAAAAGCAGGAAAAACCCAAAGAAACCATGGACACTGTAACATAATTTTCCTCTGAAGTTCGAAAATTACTGCCACAGCTTTTAATGTTACGCATGTGAGCGTTAGCATATTAGCATATTTTACAAAAACATCGCAGACCGACTGTTCACTTTGTATTTGAGATTAAAAAGAAATGAGTTTAACTCTGCTTTGATTAAGTGTGACACACACACACACACACACACACACACGCACACACACACACACGCACGCACACACGCACACACACACACACACACGCACACACACACACACACACACACACACACACACACACACACACACACACACACACACACACACACACACACACTAAATCTCTCACTGTAAACAGGATTTGGGGTAAAAGTCTGCTTCTGTTTTCCAGTTAAACTCCTTACAACAGAACGGGCTGATTACTGCAGCTTCAAACGTGTGTGTGTGTGTGTGTGTGTGTGTGTGTGTGTGTGTGTGTGTGTGTGTGTTAGGCAGATGACTGGCTTCAGGATGAAAGCACAAAGCCACAAACAAAATGTGGTTTCTGTTTCCTCTCGTCGTCTCAGATAAAAGCCGACGCTGGAGAAGACGGTGAGTGGAACGTGAAAGGGAATCAAAAAGCAAACAAAGATGCTTATTATCACATTTCTTCTGATTCCTCTCATAATATTTATGACTTCCCGCGCCTCGGGCCACGGCGTGCCGGAGCGCCACATTGTTATTCATCCCGTCCTCTTGGTTCTTTGAGCCGAGCACCAGCCGTCGCCTGCAGCGCTGATGCTAACGCACACACAGCGCAGGGAAGCGACCACGAGGAAATGAAAAGGCAGCGAGTCGTCGGGATGAGACGCGTCTGAGGAAACGTCTGATGCTGAGAGGGTCGGTGACGGACCGTGACCGTCCGTCTCTACAGCACGCTGGAGGAAAGGGACCAACGACAACCAACGAAACACTTTCTATGTTTTTATCACGACTTTCACGCAATCGGACCAAAAACTGGGAATTCACGTTCTGAATGTCACATATTTAGAAATATCTCATATTGATGTTTTAGCACAGAGGTGTCAAAATCATTTTAGTTTAGGGGCCAAATACAGAGCACGTTGACTTCAAGTGGGCTACAGAATAATTTCAACATTACTGTGCCCTAGTTTACACTTCTACATAAAAACTGACAATATCCAAGCAATAAGTGACAGCTATCAGTCCCAACAGCGTCTTTGTCACAGGATGATAATTGGGCATCCAGTATTTTGCACAACTAATTTGCTTGTTTGTGTGTGTGCTTTTATTTTGAAGTGTTCTTACTGTTGTGCATTGCTGCGCTTGTTATTTCCTGTTTTAATCACTTGGACCCTCACACCTGTGGCAGACTGTTTTACAATCAGCTTTGATCCAATGAGCATAAAAGCTGGGGGCGGACAATTGACGGGACAGCGGTCTACGGAACGGAGAGGAGCGGGTAACGGGGAGGCAGGGGCTGGACAGCGGTCTACGGAACGGAGAGGAGCGGGTAACGGGGAGGCAGGGGCTGGACAGCGGTCTACGGAACGGAGAGGAGCGGGTAACGGGGAGGCAACGGGTAGACAGCGGTCTACGGAACGGAGAGGAGCGGGTAACGGGGAGGCAACGGGTAGACAGCGGTCTACGAAACGGAGAGGAGCGGGTAACGGGAAGGCACCGGCTGGTTTTGAGAGAGAAGGAGAAGGAACACGGCAGGAGTAGCGGCAGCAGCCTCCGGAGCAACGGCAGCAGCGCAGCCTCCGAAGCAGCAGCAACAGCGGCGGCAGCAACAGCCCCCGAAGCAGCGGCGGCAGCAACAGCCCCCGAAGCAGCGGCAGCGGCGCAGCCTCCGAAGCAGCAGCAACAGCGGCAGCGGCAGCAACAGCCCCCGGAGCAGCGGCAGCAACAGCCCCCGGAGCAGCGGCAGCAACAGCCCCCGGAGCGACGGCAGTGGCGCAGCCTCCGAAGCAGCGGCAGCGAGGCTGTGAAGCGGTGAAGCCAGAGTACGACGCCGATCACAGCAGGCGGGCAGAGTATCTCTGCCCCCGTGTGTAAGTACCGTTTTAGTACTCTTGCGGGATTGACTGCACTGGCTTATAAACGATTTTGTGAAAGGGGACACCTCACTGCCTCTGGCCTTTTGTCCCAGTGTAGGCTCCGCCATAGAGGAAGAAGAGGAACGGGACTACAATCCAGCTCCGCCAACCATCCCTCTTCCTCACCCGTTGGGATGAACTTTTAATGTTTTAAACCTTTTTTTGCTGGCATCACCACCCACGGTGTTATTTTAGATCTTTGCAATAAATTAATTATTATACCTGTTAAACTGTATCTTTGGTTGATTACACTGCTTGCCTTGTGTAAATTATTCTAAGAGTTCCTAGCCTCTCATAAAATACTAGGTGGCGTTGTCATTGAGAAGCGGCCACGACTTACATTTTGGCTGTTGTCGACAGGACACAAGCACGAGCAGTGTAACAACCATAGATTTTTTAATTTTTTTTCCCTATTTTTAAGTTGCTATACTTGTGTAAAATGATGATGATGCCAATATATCCCGGTGCACCTTGGTTGCCAAAGTTTCATGGGCCAAACAGTGACATTAAGTATGGGGACTGGAAAGAACAAATGTCTAGCATTTTAAATGTACAGGACCTGACTGAACTTAGAAAACTGAACTGTTATCGGGTGCTTTGGCTGGAGAGGCCAAGTTGCAGATTAATGTGCTAGATGCTAGAGAGAGGCTCACAAGTTACACTAATTCAACAAAAAGTCATGGAATAATATTTCTCTCAAGTTGAAAAAGGTACATCCCCACTGGTGTTAACTCTTAAAGCTGCAAATGGCCTTGGCATACCATACTCTGGTTATGCAATAATGGATTTTGAGGTTGAAGGTGTAAAAATCCCGGAGAAAGGTGTCGTTATTGTGAAAGACAATTGCTCTACGCACCCACTGCTCTTTGGAATGAATGTGATCGGTGCGTGTTGGGATGCTGTTTTTAAACATGAGAAGCCAGCTCTCTCCCCCCAGAAATGGAAATCCCAGCAGGCGTGGCGGGAACCTTTTGCTGTGTGCCGGAGGACCATCGCAACACCACCGGGAGACGGGTTTTTGGGCTACGTTCGACCCGCAGACCATCGGTCGGTTCAGGTACCACCCAAAAGTGAGATGATTATGTGGGGCCGCGCATCCATGGGACCTTGGGGGTCTGACTATTCTGCAGTTCTTGAGGCTATGCCTGAAGCGGACGCATGGGGAATAGCCAGAACCCTATCTGTTGTGCGCGGAGGGAGGGTCCCTGTTCGTATCTGTAACCCCCATTCGTACCCAGTTTCTATAGGACGCTATCAGAAGCTGGGCCGGTTATACCAAGTGGAGGAGGCGGATGTCCAGGGAACCCGTGACCTGAGCCTGACCATGGGCCCGGATGGTGTCGTGGAGGTTGGTGTAGTGGATACCCTGGGCTCCAGCAAAGAGGAACACACGGAGGAGGGGGTGAGCAAGCTCATTGACTGTCGGCATTTGACCGATCAACAACAGCTGGAGCTCAAGACCCTGCTTCAGAAGTGGGAGAAGGTGTTTGCGGTAGATGATGAGGATTTCGGGAG
Organism: Gouania willdenowi; assembly: GCF_900634775.1. Taxonomy (NCBI): domain Eukaryota; kingdom Metazoa; phylum Chordata; class Actinopteri; order Blenniiformes; family Gobiesocidae; genus Gouania; species Gouania willdenowi. Next base: position 1,653,383 of record NC_041049.1, read on the forward strand.
GACGGACTTGGTTCAACATTGTATTCACACGGGCGATGCCCCTCCCATCAAAGAAAGGTACCGACCTTTACCACCTGTAATGTACAAAGAGATCAAGACCTTGCTTACAGATATGCTGGAGAAAGGTGGGATACGTGAGAGCTGTAGTCCCTGGGCCGTGCCGATAGTCCTAGTCAGAAAAAAAATGGTACCTGGAGGTTTTGTATCGATTATAGGAGAAATAACTACGTTACCCACAAGGCCAAGGCCCATATTACTGGTTTTTGTTTGATCCTCCTGTAAACCCGCCGGGACTGCCACCGAGCCCACGACGCTCAACTAGGTCGAACATTAAGCAGCCACCAGCTTGTTCTAGTCCAGGGACTAAGGTGACAGGGACTGCCACCCTTAAAGTAGGGGGGGATGTCACAGGATGATAATTGGGCATCCAGTATTTTGCACAACTAATTTGCTTGTTTGTGTGTGTGCTTTTATTTTGAAGTGTTCTTACTGTTGTGCATTGCTGCGCTTGTTATTTCCTGTTTTAATCACTTGGACCCTCACACCTGTGGCAGACTGTTTTACAATCAGCTTTGATCCAATGAGCATAAAAGCTGGGGGCGGACAATTGACGGGACAGCGGTCTACGGAACGGAGAGGAGCGGGTAACGGGGAGGCAGGGGCTGGACAGCGGTCTACGGAACGGAGAGGAGCGGGTAACGGGGAGGCAGGGGCTGGACAGCGGTCTACGGAACGGAGAGGAGCGGGTAACGGGGAGGCAACGGGTAGACAGCGGTCTACGGAACGGAGAGGAGCGGGTAACGGGGAGGCAACGGGTAGACAGCGGTCTACGAAACGGAGAGGAGCGGGTAACGGGAAGGCACCGGCTGGTTTTGAGAGAGAAGGAGAAGGAACACGGCAGGAGTAGCGGCAGCAGCCTCCGGAGCAACGGCAGCAGCGCAGCCTCCGAAGCAGCAGCAACAGCGGCGGCAGCAACAGCCCCCGAAGCAGCGGCGGCAGCAACAGCCCCCGAAGCAGCGGCAGCGGCGCAGCCTCCGAAGCAGCAGCAACAGCGGCAGCAGCGGCAGCGGCAGCAACAGCCCCCGGAGCAGCGGCAGCAACAGCCCCCGGAGCAGCGGCAGCAACAGCCCCCGGAGCGACGGCAGTGGCGCAGCCTCCGAAGCAGCGGCAGCGAGGCTGTGAAGCGGTGAAGCCAGAGTACGACGCCGATCACAGCAGGCGGGCAGAGTATCTCTGCCCCCGTGTGTAAGTACCGTTTTAGTACTCTTGCGGGATTGACTGCACTGGCTTATAAACGATTTTGTGAAAGGGGACACCTCACTGCCTCTGGCCTTTTGTCCCAGTGTAGGCTCCGCCATAGAGGAAGAAAGGAACGGGACTACAATCCAGCTCCGCCAACCATCCCTCTTCCTCACCCGTTGGGATGAACTTTTAATGTTTTAAACCTTTTTTTGCTGGCATCACCACCCACGGTGTTATTTTAGATCTTTGCAATAAATTAATTATTATACCTGTTAAACTGTATCTTTGGTTGATTACACTGCTTGCCTTGTGTAAATTATTCTAAGAGTTCCTAGCCTCTCATAAAATACTAGGTGGCGTTGTCATTGAGAAGCGGCCACGACCTACATCTTCACTTTAAATGTTTTTGATTTTGTGACCAATTTCTATTTAATTAAGGGAAATGTTATGAAATAATTTGAGGAAAATGGAAAGTTTGTAAGAATTGAGTTTTTCCAACGGTTTACCATAAAAATTGACTGTAATCATACGTAATAAGCACCAGTAAAATGTGAGCACCTGCACATATTGTTGAGTTTCATTTACACAATGATTCATGTTTTCTCTCTAATTTAACTTTCTCTTTCAGGCCAAATTGGATGCTCCAAAGGGCCGGATTTGGCCCACAGGCCATGAGTTTGACACATGTTTTAAGACAATGTCACACATTTAAACACTATTTTTAACTGGAAAACAGGAGATTGAATGTCTAGCAAGTGAAGCCGACGGACGAATGTCAAATTTATCTCTCACGTATGGAAAACCCTTTGATCATAAACGTGATATCAACTATTATTGAGCTGTACATGTACTTTATTTTGGTTTACTAGTGCACGAGTAGACTTTACTTGTGAAGCAAAAAGCGTCACGAGATAGCATCAAATGCTAATAAGGGGGCGGGGAAAGTAAATTCAGGGTAACCATTGGCTTTGGAGAGTATTCCAACCAATCAGCAGGGTTCCCACCGCTTCAGTTTAATATATTTCAGACTTCACAGTTAACACAATAGGGGGAACTACATAGGGTTAGGGTCTAGTGCAGACGTGCAACTGGCGGCCCCCAAAGTAAACACTAAACACACAACAATACACAAAATGACTGTAAAATACAAAAAAAAAAAAGCCAGAACTTTATGAACCAACAAAAATAGAAAAAATAAAAACCATGAAGAAAAATCTTTTTTTTTACATTTCTCCATGTTGTTAAAAGTTGCTAGAAGCCCTAAGAGTCCCTCTGCAACATCATCACTGTTTTGTAGTTGGTTCCGCTGTCGTGATTGCGCATAATTGTGCTACGGTAAATTATAATAATTATTTTTTTAATTAATGTTACCATTTATTTTGAAACGTGAGACTAATTACAATCATAAAATTATACTTATGTGTTAAAATATAAGACTTTTCAAACATTGATTTAAGATAAATAAGGCCTTATTTTTAGATTAATAAATTTAAGGGCTAAAATAAAAGGGTTAGCGGTGCAGATACAAATAAATATGAGCTAAAATAAAAATGACGTGGTGAACCTATCAGATCATCTAATCTGGTCAATGAGGGGCGTTTCCGTATCAATAGCCACGGCCTATTTTAAAGCCTAATAATCAAGCTCTGTGTGGAACATTTTGTTCTATGGTGTATATGTATTAATGACAATAAAACTATATCTATTTCATTTGTATTTTCTATGATTTGGAGATTGACTAAAGTACACATCGATATGATACGTCACCATAGCGACTAATCTCACATACAGAGGAATGTAAATGTTACGTCTGCATCTGTTCTAGTTAAAAACAAACAATAAATTACTTTATAGAGACACTTTTCTATATGTCAATGTTTTATCTGCCACAATAATGTAATTTAGATGAAAAAAAAACACCTCAAGGTGAGGGTTTCTCAGCAATTTTTAGGTGCGTTTAAAAAAGAGATTAATTAGATTAATTAATTACAGAGTATGATTAATTAACCACACAAATGTTTTTACCTCTTGACAGCACTACTAAAACATCCTACTAGTACTACGAGTTAATCTGTAGGTATTACTAGTAGTACTAGTACTAAAACATCCTACTAGTACTACGAGTTAATCTGTAGGTATTACTAGTACTACTAGTACTAAAACATCCTACTAGTACTACTAGTTAATCTGTAGGCATTACTAGTAGTACTAGTACTAAAACATCCTACTAGTACTACGAGTTAATCTGTAGGTATTACTAGTACTACTAGTACTAAAACATCCTACTAGTACTACTAGTTAATCTGTAGGTATTACTAGTAGTACTAGTACTAAAACATCCTACTAGTACTACTAGTTAATCTGTAGGCATTACTAGTACTACTAGTACTAAAACATCCTACTAGTACTACGAGTTAATCTGTAGGTATTACTAGTACTACTAGTACTAAAACATCCTACTAGTACTACGAGTTAATCTGTAGGTATTACTAGTACTACTAGTACTAAAACATCCTACTAGTACTACTAGTTAATCTGTAGGTATTACTAGTAGTACTAGTACTAAAACATCCTACTAGTACTACTAGTTAATCTGTAGGTATTACTAGTACTACTAGTACTACTAGTTAATCTGTAGGTATTACTAGTACTACTAGTACTAAAACATCCTACTAGTACTACTAGTTAATCTGTAGGTATTACTAGTAGTACTAGTACTAAAACATCCTACTAGTACTACTAGTTAATCTGTAGGTATTACTAGTAGTACTAGTACTAAAACATCCTACTAGTACTACTAGTTAATCTGTAGGTATTACTAGTACTACTAGTACTAAAACATCCTACTAGTACTACTAGTTAATCTGTAGGTATTACTAGTACTACTAGTACTAAAACATCCTACTAGTTCTACTAGTTAATCTGTAGGTATTACTAGTAGTACTAGTACTAAAACATCCTACTAGTACTACTTGTTAATCTGTAGGTATTACTAGTAGTACTAGTACTAAAACATCCTACTAGTACTACTAGTTAATCTGTAGGTATTACTAGTAGTACTAGTACTAAAACATCCTACTAGTACTACTAGTTAATCTGTAGGTATTACTAGTAGTACTAGTACTAAACATCCTACTAGTACTACTAGTTAATCTGTAGGTATTACTAGTAGTACTCGTAGAATGTTTATAGTCTACTAGTAGTACTAGTATAATGTGTATAGTCTACTAGTAGTACTAGTATAATGAGTATAGTCTACTAGTAGTACTAGTAAAGCCAATAGATTCACTAGTAGTACTAGTATAGCCAATAGATTCACTAGTAGTACTAGTATAATGTGTATAGTCTACTAGTAGTACTAGTAAAGCCAATAGATTCACTAGTAGTACTAGTAAAGCCAATAGATTCACTAGTAGTACTAGTATAATATGTATAGTCTACTAGTAGTACTAGTAAAGCCAATAGATTCACTAGTAGTACTAGTAAAGCCAATAGATTCACTAGTAGTACTAGTAAAGCCAATAGATTCACTAGTAGTACTAGTAAAGCCAATAGATTCACTAGTAGTACTAGTAAAGCCAATAGATTCACTAGTAGTACTAGTATAATATGTATAGTCTACTAGTAGTACTAGTAAAGCCAATAGATTCACTAGTAGTACTAGTAAAGCCAATAGATTCACTAGTAGTACTAGTAAAGCCAATAGATTCACTAGTAGTACTAGTAAAGCCAATAGATTCACTAGTAGTACTAGTATAATATGTATAGTCTGCTAGTAGTACTAGTAAAGCCAATAGATTCACTAATAGTACTAGTATAATATGTATAGTTTACTAGTAGTACTAGTAAAGCCAATATATTCACTAGTAGTACTAGTAAAGCCAATAGATTCACTAGTAGTACTAGTAAAGCCAATAGATTCACTAGTAGTACTAGTAAAGCCAATAGATTCACTAGTAGTACTAGTAAAGCCAATAGATTCACTAGTAGTACTAGTATAATATGTATAGTCTACTAGTAGTACTAGTAAAGCCAATAGATTCACTAGTAGTACTAGTAAAGCCAATAGATTCACTAGTAGTACTAGTAAAGCCAATAGATTCACTAGTAGTACTAGTAAAGCCAATAGATTCACTAGTAGTACTAGTAAAGCCAATAGATTCACTAGTAGTACTAGTAAAGCCAATAGATTCACTAGTAGTACTAGTAAAGCCAATAGATTCACTAGTAGTACTAGTAAAGCCAATAGATTCACTAGTAGTACTAGGGATTACAACCAAATCCCTGATCGGTTTGGATACTTTCAAAAGCGAATGGAAAGCCTGAATTTACTTCCCCCACCTCCTTATTAGCATATGATGCTAACTAGTGTCACTTTGAGCTTGTTATTGAGCACTGGTTGATATTACTGATGTATGCTCAAACAGCTTTCCATACACGCCAATCGTCGAAATACAAATATAAAATAATAACAGGAGTTGAATCTATTATCATGTTTGCTACGATTTCAAGAAGTTTAATAGCCCCTCAGTGAAAACCTTTAGTACGTTGTTGACAGAGTGAGTGCCTGACAGGGTGTCTCAGTTCAACTGGTGACTCATGTTAAGTGGTGACTGAGTCTGAGGGCAGGGCCTGTTCTGAACTGCTAATGGATTGTCTCACAGTGTGTGTGTGTGTGTGTTCCTACAGTACAACTTTAGAGCCGACAAACACAGAAAGGCAGAAGCTCTCAGTCAGACGGGCGAGCGAGAAAGAGAGGGCGTAGAAAACAAAGGATGCAGAGAGACGAGAGTGATAATGACAACGAGCCGAGAGACGAAGACACGATGTGATGAGCAGAGACGCCTGAATCTAAACTAGATGAAAACACTCAGACTGCTTCTGGTCCAAGGACAGAAAAATGACACCATGTTTAAAATCCCCAAAAAATCTCAACAGACACGTTTTCACTGAAACTGTTGTTGCAAAACTTGTCATTTAAAACATCCTAAATACTACATCTCGACTGAAACGTCTTGACTACAAAAACTCAATAGCTTGACTACAACTTGAATGTAAAAACACGACTAAAACATCTCAACGACTAAAACTCAACATCTCGACTAAAACATTTTCAATACAATATCTCCATTACAAAAACTTGACTAAGTCCCCCCGCCCA
>NC_041049.1:1664785-1674785 GCF_900634775.1 Gouania willdenowi
GGAGGAGGTAGAGGAGGAGGAGGAAGAGGAGGAGGAAGAAGAGGAGGAAGAGGAGGAGGAGGAGGAGGAAGAGGAGGAAGAAGAGGAGGAGGAGGAGCAGGAGGAGCAGGAGGAGGAGGAGGAGGAAGAAGAAGAGGAGGAGGAGGAGCAGGAGGAGGAAGAGGAGGAGGAGTTCTAATTTTACCATATTTTTCTGCATATGAGTCACAATGTTTTCCATTTAAAGTGAAGGGTGAGAGTTATACACTGATTATTTTTATTTGTCATATCCTCAGTGTTTACAGTCTACCTTACATTCTTAAACTTTAGTCTTAATTTAGAAAGAATCTTTGGTTTACCATATTGTTCAGTGCATAAGTCACATGATCAACATTCATGTCATCATTTAGAACCAATCGGAGCTTTAACAAAGGGTTTTTACTGTTGTTTTGTATATTTTTCTCGTCCTGTGGTGGTTGGAACATCATCTGCATGTTTCCAGGACTTCAGCAGAATTCTCCACAGAATTCAAACACCTTGAGTGTGTGTGAGCTGCTCCTCAAACATCTTCCTCTCTCTGCGGGAGTGTAAAGTGTGTGAGTGACACTGATTATCTGTCCGAGTGTCAAAGCTGACACTTTAACAAAGCGTGTGCTCCTCACAGTAAAACTGTGTGTCACTCTCAGTCAAAGCGCCACGATATTGAACTGAATTAGAGAAAAGATCTGACTGCTCCTCTTCATCAGTTTGGTCTTTCACTCGTACTATTAGAAAGAAAAGTATTTCACTCTTTGTTTCATCCCACCTTAAAGGTCACTTCACCCATAAAAGAACATCATCAATGATTCAGGCTCAGCTTTTTAACAATTCAAAAGAACAAGGATCGACTCTTTACAGAAGCCGGTGTTCAACACTTCCACATAGGGAATAATACCAGGAATACTGCTACACTCCTATGTAATTATTATTATTAATAATATATAATAGTAGTTTATTAAACAAGGGAGCTGCTGTGCCTCAGCAGCTGAATGTAAAAGAGCAACACCAATTCTGTTTCACAGTTTACACAATTTCAAATTTCAAATCAGATTAATTAAATTCAGGAACTAAAGTAAATGTATATAATAAAAAATGTGATTAATGTACAATAATAAAAAAATGTGCATGTTTCTATTAAAAAACACAGTAAAAGGACTTTTTAGAATATTATATATAACATGCGGCTTAAAACATAGAGCCGCCATTTTGGTCAAAATATATAAAAAAATCTTATTGGATACCAATTGTTCCTTATAAGGTCAATATTCACACTGTAAACTTTCAGTTTGATGTATACTTTTCGGGATATGGACTTTTTTGGGGGGGGGGGGGGGGTACTGTGACTGTGTGTTATTATTATTATTATTATTATTATTATTATTATTATTATTATTATTATTATTATTATTATTATTCCATTTTAATCTTCCAATATGTCAGGAACTCCATCACATAGGAAAGGTCAATGTGGTACAGTAATACAGCTCCACCTACTCTCTCAACATTTATAAATATAACATTTTCAGATATAAACACAGTTTCTGTGATTCAAGTTTGTTCTTTATGAATTCACAAAATACAATTAATGGTGGTAAATGACAGTTGAATTTTCACACAGATGAAGGCAGTGACATTGATTTTTTCACCTGAAGACAAATAATCACAGGAAGTGCTACTGACACTCATTAAAGAGCAATCAGGAAGTGTTTGGACTGTTTTTCCCTCCACACACACACACACACACACACACACACACACACACACACACACACACACACACACTGAGGATGAAGTGAAACCAGTGAAACGGAGCCAAAATAATGTGTGATGATGCCACAATTAGACGGAAATGCAATAAAGCGCGTGTAGGAGGAGCAGAGGAGGAAGGCCTGGAGCACCATACACACACACACACACACACACACACACACACACACACACACACACACACACACACACACACACACACACACACACACACACACACACACACACACACACACACACACACACACCGTGGACAGCCCGTCTGCCTGCAGATGTGTCTCATCTGCTCTAATTATTTCCTCTGGTTTATTTACATCGTTTCAGCGTTTTGAGTTTTGACAGCGACAGGTTTGAACCTGATGAGAAAATGAGAGACTGGAGTAAAAACTGCAGGAAAATAACAAAATGATTAATCAGCGAGCTGTCTCACACACACACACACACACACACACACACACACACACACACACACACACACACACACACACACACACACACACACACACACACACACACACACACACACACACACACACACACACACACGTTCTGTTGCTGAGTCAGCAGAATGAACGTCTTCCATTTCATCAAACTTTTCCATCTTCTCTTTTAGACATTTGGTAAATCACATTGTCTGACAATGAGAGATTGTGCTCCCAGTCTAATAAATGACGAGATAATAATAAAACTTTCAGGTGTTTTAGAACAATGGTTCTCAACCTTGGGGTCAGGAGACTCTAGGAGGTGTCACCAGATGTCTTCAGGAAACTAAGAGTATTTTTTGAACAATTTGAGCCCATTTTTGCTTATTTTTTTTTACCATTTTTCTACAACTCCACCAAACTCACCATATTTTAACATATTTTCATCACTTTTTCTTGCCATATTTTTGCTCCTTTTAATGTATTTTTGCTACATTTCTCCCATTTCTGACACTTCTACATCACATTTCAATGTCTTTTCTGCACTTTTCCACTTTTCAGCACTTTTAAACCCTTTCCACCACTTTTACACCTAATATCACATATGTTGACCCATAATTGACACTTAAATTCTTTTCACCATATTTCATGCTTATTTTTGCCAATTTAATCACATACACCATTTCTCATGCCCATTATTTGCCAGTTTAAACTCATTGTTCCAATATTGACACTTTGTCTCTAATTTGCAAATTTTAATGAATTTCTGTGGTTTTTAAAATCCCATTTCATCACATTTCCACCCATTTTATTTCTGATTAAACCAAGGATTTACATCTTTAAGATGACTTTATACTATGGCCCAAATAATAATAAATCTTCAAAAGCATCAGATGGTGATTGGCTCAGTCTGATCACCTGACCCCTCTCTGGTACAGTATGTACTTTCCTTTCCTCTATCTAATGCAGTGGTTCTCAAACTGCTGGGCGTGATGTAGTTGGCCACCTTTGGGCCATGGCCCAAAGTTTGGACCACTTCCTTTTCTCTATTCAGTGATCAGAATCAGAATCATAAGTCCTTTATTTATCCCAGGGAGGGATAAATGATGGAGTATTTCTCACTGACAAGTCGTCTAAAGGTCCGGAAGGAGAGCCAGGAGTCAAACTACAGTCTGACAGTGGTTCACGGCAGGAGAGGGCTGAGACCGCCGGGGGTCGTAGAGCGTGACGGAGCAGGTGGCGAGGAAAGGCCTGCTCCACATGACGCTGGGCGAGGAGCAGACGGGAGAACGAGGCGTGCTGGGAGTAGACGGAGGGAAACAGAAATAAAAACTGCTCCTTTAACCACAATCTAAAACGCTGCAGTGCCATGAAAACAAGCGTCTATTAGCTCTGCTTGCGCCGCCTGTTCCTAATGTAAACATCACAGCGAGCGCGGCGCCGTCGGCAGCTCGGGAACCGTGGAAACGGTACACTGGGGTGTCGTAACAGTGAAGGTAATTTCAGTGTTGAATAGGGTGACAGCTGTCGCCGTCGGTAACGAGCGCCAGATCGTCTGCGTCGCGTCCACAGACAGTGATTAACTCAACAGTTAGCTTAACTGTTAGCTTAAACGGGCGCCACGGGTCTCCTAACGCTAACGCCTGTCTATGAGAGTCAGAGGTGACTTTAATACAACATCAGAAAGTTCATAAGAAACACTTCATCTCATCAGACATATAAAAAAATAGATCTGTTCCTGTCTTTTTTTACAGAAGTATAATAATAGATCTGTTACTAAACATATATATTCTCAGCTCTTAGCAGCAAAATATCCATCTATTTATCATCTATCTGTCTCCACCCTTTCCTCTGCACACACCCAACACAGCATAACGTGGATGGCTGTTCATCATAGGAATGGGATCCACACAAGGTTCCTGCTGCTTAACAGAAGGTTTTTCTTGCCGCCATGATGAATTCATGTTGGGTGTGGGATACATATGTATGTGTATATACGTATATATGCATATGTGTGTATCCATAAAATGAAGAGTCCGTCCTTAAGACTGCTCTACTGTAAAGTGTCTTGAGATCTTGAGATACTATTGGTTATGATTTCGCGCTTTACAAATAAAAGATTGATTGATTGATATCTATCTATCTATCTATCTATCTATCTATCTATCTATCTATCTATATCTATCTATCTAGCTATCTATATCTATCTATCTATCATCTACTGTATCTATCTATCTATCTACTGTATATATCTATCTATATCTATCTATCTATCTATCTATCTATCTATCTACTGTATCTATCTACTGTATCTATCTACTGTATCTATCTACTGTATCTATCTATCTATCTATCTATCTATCTATCTATCTATCTATCTATCTATCTATCTATCTATCTATCTATCTATCTATCTATCTATCTATCTATCTATCTATCTATCTGTCTATCTATCTACTGTATCTATCTATCTATCTATCTATCTATCTATCTATCTATCTATCTATCTATCTATCTATCTATCTACTGTATCTATCTACTGTATCTATCTATCTATCTATCTATCTATCTATCTATCTATCTATCTATCTATCTATCTATCTATCTATCTGTCTGTCTATCTATCTATCTATCTATCTATCTATGGTCTATGGCTGCTAAGGTTGACTCTTTAATGGCTGCAGGTAAAGCTGAGCTCTGATTGGCAGGATGGCAGAGGGCCAAGCCAATCACCTGAGCCCTGGGGGCAGACTGAAGGTTCCTGTCCTTTAAGTTTATTTTTGTCTCGCATTTCCTACACAAGGCCATTCATTGTGCTTTACATGATTAAGAAGTGCAACAAAAAACATTCAACAGCTTAAAAATCAATAAGAACATTTAAAATATAACATTTATTTCAGCAGTAAAAACATTAAATCAACAATAAAATGTTGATAAATCTCTCTCTCAGTCATAGGCAGAACAGACTTGAATTTAAAAATCTTCCATGTGATGCTGACTTCTGCTCTGTTGCAGTCTTTTCCACTTCTTTGCAGCATAACAAGTAAAATGTTTGCTGTGAACTCTGGGCTCCACTATCTGACCTGTGTCCATAGATGTGTGAACTCTGGTTTGGTTTATCTGGTAAACCTAGTAATGGTATCACTGGTAAACCTAGCAATGGTTTATCTGCTAAACCTAGTAATGGTATCACTGGTAAACCTAGTAATGATTTATCTGGTAAACCTAGTAATGGTATCTCTGGTAAACCTAGTAATGGTTTATCTGGTAAACCTAGCAATGGTTTATCTGCTAAACCTAGTAATGGTATCTCTGGTAAAACTAGTAATGGTATCTCTGGTAAACCTAGTAATGGTTTATCTGGTAAACCTAGTAATGGCTTATCTGCTAAACCTAGTAATGGTATCACTGGTAAACCTAGTAATGGTATCACTGGTAAACCTAGTAATGGTTTATCTGGTAAACCAATAATGGTTAATGGTTGGTAATAGTTGGTTTTCATGGTGCTGGTTCCCTCTACTCTTGTTACTCTTGTTTCTCCATGACTTGCTGACTCTCATATTTCCATCCCTCATTGAACTGGACGAGTTCACAGGAAGTTATGTCCGCTCTGGTTTCCACAGCTGATGCTCCTTTTCTGAGCTGTGAGTGTGAGGATGATTAGCTGCTCAGAGATCACTCACCAGGACATCGCTCATGTTCCTCATGGACGTCACACTGATGGATACAGATTTGAGTTTTTTGGGAAATCAGTGACTTTTTATCACGTTTAGGTCCCAGTTCAACAGTCAGCTGAACTTTGATAAAAGCAGACAAAGATTTACTGTCCTCAACATTCCATCGTCTCTGCCTCAGTTTGGAGAAAGAGTTTGATTCATTTAAATTCAGTGCACGTTGGGATTGAAATGATCCTTGGAAATGATTTGGCAGATGTGCAGGTTGTTCCCACCGAGCCAAAAAACACAAAACATTCACAGAGGAGACAAAAAACATCCCCCAGCGTCCATCAATCATCTCCACAGGCTGATTACTGCCAGCCCAGACTGGAGTTTATCCCAGTTCACACACACACGCACACACACACACACACACACACACACACACACACACGCACACGCACGCACACACACGCACACACACACGCGCACACACACACACACACACACACACACACACACACACACACACACACACACACACACACACACACACACACACACACACACACACACACACACACAAACTGTAAATAACGTTATGGATTTTTATTTTACGGGTCTAATTAGATCTTTGTTAAGATTTTCAGAATAAGAGCGTTATCGGTGAGAAAACACGTCTCTAAAAACACATCGTCACACGTTACACGTGAGCGTTACCCTGGTTACGGGTCTAATTAGAACCAGAATAAGGATTGGCACCCAATACGACTGCTCGCTCCGTATCAGGGACTTTGTGATGCGTGACAAATGGTCACCTAAAGGTTACCGGCAGTGAATTTTAATTGTAAGTTCTATCAAAGATCTTATATGAAACTAGAGCTAGAGCTAGTCATGTTATTTTCTTTTAAAGTTCTTGTGGAGCAGTCAGGAGGAGGAAAACTTTGCCGTTTGGTGGCTACCATTTTGCTCAGGGGAGATGCTAACTGATAAAGTCTGAGATTCCCCAAACTCCTCTGGCATCTCCAATTCATCTTGGCCCCTGTATCCAGAGTTCCAGATCTAAAGAATTCCAGATCTAAAGAGTTCAAGATCCACCGACGCTGCTAAACAAGTCATACTTCAAGGATGATGAACAGTTGTTCTATCTAGATGATGAAAATTTGTCAAAGATTATTAATTGATTAACATTTTGCTGAACACTTTAGGTTGACTAACATTTTGAAAACAGAACGCAATGTGTGCAAAGAAGCGCACTCCATTGTTTTGGACTTGGAGTGTTTCCAATTAAAGCTGTGAACACAAACGCTCTCAAAACAAAAATAGGAAGTGTCAAAGATGACAAAGAACGCATGTGAAATGATGGGAAACAAAACATCAAAACAACCAAAGATACAGCAACAGACAGACAACAGACAAAGAAGAAAGAACTTTACATGCTCGCTATGACCAAAAGATGACAGCCTCTTCTTCTTATCTATAAAAGTCTCTACTTTAGTGACGGCACCCCCCTGGTGACTGTTTCAAAAGCTCCAAATCTAAAGAGTTAAAAAAAACAAACGTTAATGGACACAGTCAAATATCGCTAAAAAGTTTTCACGCTTTCATGAGAAGGTTTTTCGTAGGTTCGATATTGAAATGTATCAGAAAAACTCAATGGAAACACTTTTTCAGCAAGGACAAATGATTTTTTGTGGACTTCATTTATGAAAAAGCTGAGAACCACTGATCTAGAACACACCATCCAGGACCAGAATTCTTCTAAATCCACCTTAAAACCATCACAGTTGAAGAGCATTCTCTCTTTCTTTAATTTCAGTTTTCTTTTAAATCCATTTGGAAGACAAAAACAAGACGTCTGCAACTCTATCAAAGCACAACGTGCAAAAACCTAAATTCTTGGTTTCAGTCTATCTGACACGGACTTGGTCCTGATCTAGTTTCAGTCAAGAGAACAAAGTGTAGCTGATGAAAACTGTCACTTGTCAGAAATTAATACATTTGTTCCTGAGTCTGCTTTGGCCTTGTGTAGCCAGGCTTAATTAGATGGCGTTCTCCTAATGAGATTTTCAGAATAAGAGCAGGATGTGTGATTGCAGGTGGACGGACTCTTAATACCTTGATTTACGGCTCCTTCTATTCTAATGAATTCACTGCAAACAGCTCGTAGCGTAACAAATGATCCACTTCAAACAAAAACACTGCAGAGGCGCGGAAAGAGATAATAGAGAAGATTAATTATCACTGAGGGTAGGCTCACACACACACACACACACACACACACACACACACACACACACACACACACACACACACACACACACACCAGGAAAAGTTAATGTTGATAATTAGATTTCTTCTGTTTTGTTGTGTTTAATTTGCTCCTTTTAGCGGCCGACGTCCGTCTGATGTGAAACGTGATCCGTGTGGAATCTGATCTGCATTCATCACAAACGAAGGTATTAACTAAATCTGCTTTGTGTTCAATCTGCGACGCAGAGATGACAGAGTCCAACGAGCACAGACTGTGATCTGCGGTCCTGACGGAGCTACAGCAAACGTTTATCCTAAAACGAGGAGGGCGGGGCTTATCTCTGAGCTTTAACAATTCATCAGCCTGGGGAAAATGAAACACACAAACACACAGTCACACACTCCTGAACCGCACAACACACAACAAGATGACAACTTCACACGCCTCACTAATTACAACCCAGAGACACTTTAGAGCAACAAGCAGCAACTTTTATCACAGTGACAAAAACAAACGTGTGATCACATGACCAACATCACACATCAGTGATTAATGACTGATCTGAGCATTAACAGGAAACAACAAAGGCTTTGTGTGTTTTTGTTGTAGTTTTTTGTGTTTTTGGGAGTCATTAAGTAAGTCTTTCTCTAATTTTGGGTGTTTTTGTTGTCTTGTGTATTTTATGAGTCATTTTGTGTGATTTTGCATTCAATTTGTACATTTTTCTCAAATTTTGTACATTTTTTGTTGTTTTGTGTGTCTTTGGAGTCATTAAGAGCTCTATTCTCACATGTGTGTAAGTCCAAAAAGCTGCACAGCGGTGCTGTTTCTGTCTGTATGCTATTCTCCTCCTGTACTTCAGTCAGTCACTACGCACCTTCATCCCAGTTACGCACTGTGGGTGGAGCAGCCATGAAATGTGGGTGTTCCCATTCAAATCTGGCTTTACGCACATTCTCCGGTGTGCGTAAGTCCATTTCCTCTTACGTTCTTCTAACCCTGGAATAAGTGCAGCGCCCCTATAAGGTGAAACATTATATTACACAAGAAATATGGACTTAGTTACGTTTGAAGCCACACAGACTCGTGAGTCGTGCAGCAGCAGCTGTGATCACTCAGCTGCTGCTGTGTGATTAATCAAAACTGTGACAGACACAGACTTCTGTCCACGTTGGTCACAGTGATTCAACTATTTTTATACTATGTCCAACGTAAAGTCACTGTTTGATCCACTACAGAGTGAAACATGCTGTCATATGCAGATGAGGATGGAACACAAACTGTTCACACACATATTTTAATGAGGCTCAGCTCAGGTCACTTTAAACTATTTATATTTAAAACTGTGTATTATAGAAGTTAATAATTCTGTTTCACTGTAAACATCCCTTTGTATTAAAGCAGGACGATCTGTGGATGCGTTATTACATCATATCTACATCATCTTACTCTGTCACGCTTTACAGTGATGATGATGATGATGATGATGATGATGATGATGATGATGATGACTGTGACTCAGTCACACTACAATAATCTGATCAATGATATGATCATATCAACCTGTTACATTGTTTATCAATGAAGGCGTTTCAAATTAAAAGTGAACTTTATCATTTTCACAGATTTCAATAACATTTACAAGTGTTGGGAAAACTCCATGTTCTGTGATTCCTAAACAGCCCAAAAAATGACATCACCACCTCCGTTCCTTCAGCCCGCCTTCATTCACACATACGCACTTTTGGTCTATCTTACGCGTGGTGGGCGTGTCAGCAGCCTGGACTGGAGAATACGCGTAGAAGAGAAGTGCATAACTGCAGGCACGTAAAGACGCGCTTCAGTCCAGACGGGGGAATAGAACCCTTAGTGAATTCATTGCT
>NC_041049.1:1679785-1684785 GCF_900634775.1 Gouania willdenowi
TTTGGAGACAGTGGCTGTGTCTTTTTAGCGCAGCAGACAGTGATATGACTGAAACAAAGTCATGTTTCTTCACTGTAAAGGCAGAATGCTGAGATTTACCTCCACAGATTGTTAGAAAAAGGTTGTTAGAGTCATTGATGAACAAAAAGAGTGATTCTCCTTGTTCATATTTAGGTTAACGCGATGTAGAGATGAGGATCTAGAGCTGACAGCTGATGCAGCGATCAAGCGGTTAATGTATTTTAAAAAATCTACAATCTGTATAATGTGAGGAAGCAATAAAACAATGAATGTGAACTGTCTCATAAAAATACGCTTGACCACTGCATCAGCTCTGGATCCTCATGACAGACATGAAGCATTTATTTAATTTTGACCAGCTGTCCGCGACCCACCCAGTACAGGTCCACGACCCACTTTTGGGTCCCGACCCACCAGTTGAGAATCCCTGGTCTAAAGGGAAAGATTTGGCCCCCGGACCATATGTTGACACATGTTCTCAATCTAGATGCTGCAATAGTTCGAGACAACAAAAATACAAGAAAAACATAAAAAAGTAAAAACTCCAAAAAGTCTCAAAATAGCAAAGACACAAAAAGCAAAAAAAAAGCAACAAACATTCCAAGAAAAAGGAAAAACAAAGAAAGAATTTGGAGGGAAAATGAAACACTGTGAATGTCATAAAAGATCAAAGGCAAAAAGTAGAAATGGAAATGTTTACTGTTTATGATCAAAGCGAGGTGTTTTTAGTCAGAATGAGCCCCAACACTGGGATCAAACCAGTGACCTGATCCACAAATAGTGTTAATGTGAGGTTAGCAAGCTAGCTGAAACATATTA
Organism: Gouania willdenowi; assembly: GCF_900634775.1. Classification (NCBI taxonomy): domain Eukaryota; kingdom Metazoa; phylum Chordata; class Actinopteri; order Blenniiformes; family Gobiesocidae; genus Gouania; species Gouania willdenowi. Next base: position 1,680,626 of record NC_041049.1, read on the forward strand.
GCTACGACGGCCTCACGACGCTAGCGCTAACTGTGCTCGACAGTTACTGACTAAATGTCTCTAATTGGTCCTTTAGAAGAGTGTGTGTGCGTGTGTGTGTGTGTGTGTGTGTGTGTGTGTGTGTGCGTGTGTGTGTGAGGCTTTATGGCTCCATCATTAATCATTCCATTGTTTGTTGTTTTGTTACTTTTTAATGTACTTCATGAATGAAAACACGTAAACAATGAAAGGAGCATTAAATACATAAATAAATACATAAAATAACAATATAGAATCAAATAAAATATATTGCACACATGTGCACCATCCTCATCCTCCTTATCTTCATCATCATCCCCATCATTCATACCATCACAATAATCATTATTATGAATCTCCTCATCTTCATCATCCTCATCTTTTGTACTCTATGATCACATGTTTAAACACACGTACATGTTCTCTGCTTCTAACCAATCACTGAGCAGTAGTCAGAGGTCAGAGGTCAACGCCCACAGTGATGGTCAACGTTGACGTAGAACCTATGACCCTGTGGTTACAAACATGTTGTAGACGCAGCAGTAGAAGCAAACGTAGATGGTGGTTTTTTCACTGTGCAGTTATTTAGTGCAGAAACAACGACTCAGAGTTTATCTCTCGCTACGTCTTTGGGAACCAAACTTTTTTGCCGCTTCACAAATTTGGAGTTGATGTTGTGGAAAAAGCCTCGACGAAGAGCGTACGGACTGACAAGGGGGTGGGGGGTGGGGGGTAGGGGGCGGCGTGTGCCGACAGCTGCGTGGCCTGCAGCTGTGTGTATGTGTGCGTGTGTGTGTGTGTGTGTGCATGTGTGCTTTAATGTGTGTATGGCGTTGGTCCATCTGCTGTTGTGTGTCTGCCTGAAGCCAAAGAGTGAGAAAGAGACAAAGGAAGAGAAAGAAGAAGAAGTGTGTGTGTGTGTGTGTGTGTGTTTCTCACATGGAACCACACATGCATGACTCCACTCTACTCGTGCTCTGACATGGCGTCCAGTTTCACTAATAATGAGTCATTAATTAGTCCTAGAGCATTATTTCTCATTGAACTATTACCGACAGACAGCATCATCATTATCATCATCATCCTGACCCTCATCTATGCGGTAACCCCAATGCACGGCCATATTGGAGGCACTCTGAGGTAAACACAGTGATGGATGTAAAGACATCAGTGTTGGGAACGTTACTTTAAAAAATTAATTAGTTATAGTTACTCACTACTTGTTCCAAAAAGTAACTGCGTTAGTAACTAAATTACTCTATAATAAAAGTAACTCATTACCAAGGAAAGTAACTATTTGCGTTACTGTTGAAAAATAAATAAATAAATAAAGTTGTTCTATGTCAAAGAATTCACATTTTTAGATGCGTGTGTCGTTGTGAGGTGTTTCATTAAATTAGTTGTTTACAACAGATGTGGACAAAGTTTTCACTCCTGGATTTAATGAACACTTTACATGTACGTTCTTGTTTTTGACCATAATTAATATAAAGTTGTGTTTGTATCATTACCTTAAAAATAACAACTTTTCATAAGACTGCTCCATGCTCACCATCTCTGCTGATTCATCAAATCTGCTGTGTGTGTGTGTGTCGCGCGTGTGTGTGTGTGTGTGTGTGTGTGTGTGTGTGTGTGTGCTGGCACGTCACCTTAGCCAATCATAATCTCTCACCTTGTTTCTAACCCACCTCCTCACTACAGCTGCGTGTTTTCAGATCACAGTTTATTCAATCAATACATGTAACGCACCGTATTTAACGTTCAGTAACGTTAACGGCCTTGTAACGGCATAAAAAGTAATTAGTTAGATTAACCCATTACTGAAAAAAAAACACTGTTACCTAACGCCATCATTTTAAACGCCGTTATTCCAAACACTGATAGACATACAGAGAAGGACTTGGTCACGATATTTGGACAGTGAGGGTTTGTTGGTGGTGCAGAGTCTTCTGTCTATTGCGTATCCTGATATGGTCCTGGTTTTAACCCAAACACAATCTACTGTCATCCTTTAGATAAAGGTCTGACCTTTGACCTGGAATACAATGAGAAATGCAGCTCTACATTCTAGCTCTACATTTTAACACCTGTGTTGCTACTGTATCAGATATTAAATGTGATTATATTAAGTCAATAAGGCCACATGCAGTAGCTTGATATGAATTATATTATCATCATCACACTATCAACACTTCACTAACCTGACAATAAATGGGACAAACACATTCAGATGTTGTCCAGATGTTTGTCTTGTAGATCCTGGTTTAGCGTCGCTAACCACTAGCTCCTCCTCCTTTCCTCTGATAACTGTTGACATTGTTCTCCCTGATTTGTTCTAACTTTTGTCAGTTCATAAAACTCTGTAAATAAAATTGTCTGATGACAAAAACGTATTTATTTCACTACAGGAATGATTATATCCTGGTATGACATAAAACTATATATATATCTATAACACTTCATCTATACAATTACCTCATAAATAAACCCTGTGACTAAAATCCTCACATTAGTCACAGCGTATTATACAGTATATAGTAAATCTACAACAGATACTTACACAATGATAACATTTATACAGTTGGGACTTATAATGGTTCAAATTATACGAAGATGTGACTTATATAATGGATCGACTTATACAGTGGTGAGACTCATAAGACTATATTCACTCTTATAATAATAATAATAATATTAATAATAATAATAATAATAAGTGGGCGACCGTGGTTCAGGTGGTAGAGGGTCGTCTTCTGATCGAGAGGTTGGGGGTTCGATCCCAGTACCTGACTATGTGTCGAAGTGTCCTTGGGCAAGACACTGAACCCTAAGTTGCTCCCAGTGGTCGACTAGCGCCTTGCATGTCAGTCCTGTCCCACTGGTGTGTGAATGTGAGAGTGATTGGGTGAATGAGCTGATATGTAAAGCTTTGAGACTGTTTCAGTGGTGATAAGCTCTATATAAATAAAGTCCATTTACCAATAATAATAATACATTTTGCATCTACCCAGAGTAAAAAATCTGTTTATATATGTACAGTATATATACTTTAACTTTTTATTTTTATTCATCATCATCATCATTTATTCTTTTTTCTTATACATAAGCATTCAACACTTAATCATTCATTTGCATCTTGTTGTTCAGTTTACCTCATATTCTTGTTTTTCTGCGTGGGTGTGTATTATTATTATTATTATTATTATTATTATTATTATTATTATTATTATTATTATTATTATTATTATTATTACCTGTGTTTCGTTTTATTTGCCTTTCTAACTGTCCTACGGGGATGAATAAAGTTTTTTCTGATTCTTATATAAACACAACATATTTTAGCCTCAGGGCAGCTGTTATGGACTATTGCTGTATACAATTTACACACATGATTTACCAACTGTACTCAAGGCAACAGGAATATCCATGTATGCAGATGACTGTTAACAGTGTACACGTCAGCTACAACAGCTGATGAACTGTGTAAACAAGGAGTTAATGGCCGTTCAGGTGGATCATGTCAAACAAATGAGTTATAAATGTAAAGAAACAAAAACATGGATATTGGCTGAAAATCCCAATAAAAACAAATCCGTGTAAAACCTGATTGTAGGATGAAGAGGCCTAACTTTTAGGCATCTGATCTTATTTGTATTTTGACTTTTTTAATTTTAATTTTATTTGATTATTTATATTTATTATTTTGATTTTGCATTGCAATAATAATTATGGGACCACTGTACAATAACATGTCCACACCTTATATGCACTGTGTGTTCATACAGTGTATACAGACTGGCTCTAATTTTTATTTTTTTTTAACTCATATTTTTATCGAATCTAATTTTGCACTGAGTGAGTTTCTTCTGTTATCCCTGCTTTGTTGTATGTAACACTGTACATTTCTCCATTGTGAGATGAATAAAGGATGATCTGATCATATCTTATCTTTAATAACACCACTATCCTGGAAGAAACGTGGGGCAGCATTATTACAAAAATGAAATGAAAATGGTCTTATTATAAGAAGATGCACATGAGAAAAAAGACAAGTCATTGTGCACATGTAAAATCAATAACCCACGCTGTGGTTCGTCACATGTTGACGATTTGCTCAGGAATGTGGTCACATGTTACAGCTG